>NC_061133.1:13642929-13949421 GCF_905220365.1 Vanessa cardui | reverse complement strand
GTCATATCTCTCGACACCTCTAATGACAAATAATTCTATTCTTCTTTTTTATGTTATTATTGGTTTTGTGATGTTTCCAGAATAAATAAATACGAAGATATCAAGGAGGCTGGGATACTTTGTTTTATGTAACATATCGTGTAACTATTACAGTCATTAAGTGAGGGATATTTTCCGTGTTATATTTTTAGTTGGACGAAATCGATATTTCGACATTATCTATGAATGTCTTGTTCACGAAATATCGAGCTCTACCAAGTAAAAATAAAAAACATGGCAAATATCCCGTATTAAATAACTGCATATAATAATAAAAATAACATATTTAATTTCATTTCATTGTTTGATGTAAGCAGCACAAGGTTAGCAATCCTAGTATTAAATACAGTTCTAAATAGGACATAGGTGAAAGTCAGAAGTAGACTTATGAATTTCCCTCGGGTACAGAAAAAAAAAAACAAATAAAAAAGAAAATAATGATATCTGATTGAATACATAAGATAAAAATAAATAATGATAGATAACTGAAATGATTTTATAATACGATGAAATCCCAGATTACAATAAAGTATTTGGAACGCGCAAAACGTAATACTGAAGATACAATAACGAATATAAAATCAGAGGCAAAATGACAAGGCCACATGTTTTTGGTATTTAAAAAGTGATATCAATTTGATTATTAATTACGTATGTACATTGTTAATTACTATATGTATAGTACAGTGGTTGGAATACGAGAACAGGTGAACAGTAATCAAAGGCAGGCAGTCTAATCAAAACACCGTTGTTTTTTCATGTGCCTCATTTGTGTAATTTCGTTAAGGAAATATTATATCATACTCCTGGCGGCCCGTAAGTATTTTTTAATATATTTACAATTGTCTTTATATTTCAACTTATTTACACAATCTGAATAAATTATATATATACATAAACCTTCCTTATGAATCCCTTTGTCTATTAGTAAAAACTGCATGAAAATCCGCACAGTAGTTTTGGAGTTTATCACGAACATACAGACAGAGTCGAGATGGCCCAGTGGTTAGAACGCGTGCATCTTAACCGATGATTGCGGGTTCAAACCCACACAGGCACCGCTAATTCATGTGCTTAATTTGTCTTTATAATTCATCTCGTGCTCAGCGGCGAAGGAAAACATCGTGAGGAAACCTGCATGTGACAAATTTCATAGAAATTCTGCCACATGTGTATTCCACCAACCCGCGTTGGAACAGCGTGGTGGAATATGTTCCAAACCTTATCCTCAAAGGGAGAGGAGGCCTTTAGCCCAGCAGTGGGAATTTACAGGCTGTTGTTGTTGTATGCAGATGAAGAGCGACGCGGGGGACTTATGTATCATGTAGTGATTAATAAAAAAAATGTTATGTTTTGATTACTTGAAAATAGCTGGCAGATTGTAAACTGGACCTGATGGTATATTCACCACCGGCCTATTGGCATTGGCTTTGTAAGAAACAAACCATCCATTACATCGCCTTTCTGCAACTGATCTGGAAGACATTATATCCTGTGCGGTACACTAGGTCACTCACTATTTCAACCAAAACACGACACTACTTACTTACCATTGCTGTTATGCATCGAATTTGGTAACTGCATAGTTCTTACACGGTCTTGAACATAGACCAAATAATGATTATATTAAAGGTACATTTTGCTTGGTAGGGCTTTGTGCAAGCCTGTCTGGGTACCACCCACTCATCAGATATTCTGCCGCCAAACAACAGTACTTCGTATTGTTGTGTTCCGGTTATAGCGTGAGCCAGTGTAACTACAGGCATACGACACATACCATCTTATCATATTCCTAAGGTGGCGTATTGACGATGTAAGGAATGGTTAATATTTCTAACAGTGCCAATGTCTATGGGCGGTGGTGGCCACTTACCATCAGGTGGTCCGATAAAATATTTAAAAGAATAAAATGTATACCTTTGTTTTTGTTTGTCCGTGTCAATTCTTTCTACTAAACTCTTCCGACACGGCACCAATCATGTGATTTGAAAATATTTTCCTCGTATTTTTATCAATGCGTTATCAACTAATTCATTTTATTTCAGTGGTGTAATCAAATCAATCGAAGCGTGTCATTAATTAGTCATTCTATCTGTCATTATCCTCCTCCAAATAGATTATCATATCTAGTATATATGAGATATGCTAGGTCCGGGAATAATTTCAGTAATCAATTATAATTTGGAAAATACTTAGCGGTGAATTAAAGAAATTCGTTGAAATTAAATGTTCTTATTGGATATTAATCGTTTTTATTTTTTTGGGGAGTTTCTGTAATTAAAAGAAAACATATAAGAACTTATATTCATATATATAGTTAAATACATAACAGTTCAGAAACTTTTTTTCTTTGGTATTCAATATTTTGTTTTTGTGATAAGTAATAATATTATTAGTAAAAAACAAAACAAAACAAAAACATATTGAAATTTTAGATTATAATGTAACATATACAAAAATAATAGCATATAAAAGACTAGGTTTTCTCTACTTAAGAATAGAAGATTTGGAGCATTAGGATGTTCTCCAGAATGGATTATTGGAATGAACAGAAATATTATATGCCAATAGCTTTAAAAAGTAACTAGGTACTGAATTTCTTGCCGGTTCTTCTCGGTAGAATCTGTTTTCCGAACCGGTGGTAGCTTTACCTAATATAGTTTGTTAAATGACGATTCAAAGGTGCTAGTAAAAGCCTACTTGAATAAAGTATATTTTGATTTTGAATAATTATAATCTATGATAAAACAAAGTATAGATAATAGTAAAACATACTAGTCAAGTAACTCTTTTCTTTTAAATCAGTTGAGATTTACGTTTCTATCCAACACAACGCATGTTTACTGTACAACGTTAAGAATGTAAATTAAAAGCTCTGTGGTGTGCTTAATCTGTGGCGTTATGAGATTTAATAGGTCGTAACGATTCCGTCAAAAGATTTTAAGTGCATTTTTACGATCAGGAATCGGATATAGTGTGTAGTTTAACGATAACAATGACTTATTGTACATAACTCGAGCTGTTAATTTACATTCGGTCATTTTTAGAAATTCATTCGTTATTTTTGTTGTGATTCAATTTTTATCTTTGAATTTATATTTAATTTGTGTTATCAATGACGTAAAACCCCATGCATATATGATACTCGATATTCGAGTTTCAATCTTAACAGGGCCGTATTTAGGGGAGGGCAACCGGGGCAACCGCCCTGGGGCCTCCACATTAGTGGGGGCCACAGTTTTCAGCAAGTTAACAAATACTGAGATATAGTCAAATTATAATAATGTTATTATTTAATATTTTAAAAGTTACCGATACAAGTAAATAAATCATAGCTTACTGATTGAAATAAAAAAAAGTAATTAATTCATGATAATATAATTATTAGGTTGTTCATGTGGCCCGCGGGCCTCCAGACCTTTAAATCCGGCTCTGAATCCTAAGTATATTTTTTAATATATAGAAGTACAGAGGGCGCACGGAACTCATATTGCAATCTCGGCTGGTAAAATACGTAATATAATAAAAAAAAATATTGCGATCAATAAGTCAGTTATGATAAGATATAATATATTAGTAAAGAAGGAAATTAATGAGATTTAAAGTAAAGACTTTAACCTTATTATCCAATCTCACCATTTTGGCGCTTAAGCTCTTCCAATTCACACACGACACACGACGTATAAAACTAGCAACTCCTTGCGGTTTCACGCGCGTTAAAAGTTTCTACGCCGCTCTTATTAATTATAAATTGATATAAAGTAGCATACAGCCTGCGTCAACAATTGAGCTATCAAAACACACTACAGACTCATCCCGGCTTCGCACGGATGCAATACTGATACTAAATATACTGCAGAATTTGTTCATTTACAACATCACATAAAAATCTCTTAAAATTATCAGTGTTTCTTTACCATATTCTCCATGTATTATATACAAATACCTTGCTCTCGAATCACTCTATCTATTAAAAAACCGCATCAAAATCAGTTGCGTAGTTTTAAACATTTAAACATACAAAGGGACATAGGGACAGAGAAAGCGACGTTTTATACTATGTTATGATTTAGGTGCAGTGAGGGCGTTCAAACAAAACTATACAGCGTTTTATATTAGTATATGTATGTACGCATCGTGAATATTAAAATGTACAATAATATTTGTACTAGAAAAATCTTATTGATATTAATAACATAATCGCCTTTGATACGATAATTGATAATTAATTAAACAAATATTTTTCCTTGTGTTCGATAAAACTTGGAAACATTTTGTATTGTTTAGATTATTTTCTCTCTTTCCATCTCAATTGATTTTATATTCGAAAGACAAAGACAACATTGTTTTACTAAAAACCCATAAGCATTTAGTTATAGAACCGATGTATAAGTTTAACTAAGGCAATAAGTCAGGTCAGAAGCTGACCGAAGTCGTGGAACGCCGCCTAGTATCATTACGCTAAGAATGTTCTTTAGAATGGCGTGCATAAGTTTCTTTAAAGGACCGGCTAGATTCGATCGTCGCCGGTAGATCGTGAATTATGAATGACATTGAAGATGGTCGTTCATTCGCTAAGAGTGGATGCGGTATCACTATTTTACTTATTTATTATTAATATATCTTACTTACAATGATAATGAAATAAGTGACACTTTATTCGTAAATCATGGAAACGTTTTAAGAGATGAATCATATTATTATTAAAAACTGATAATTCTAAATGTAACTTAAATCTTGACATTATAATATTATATTTCCCTATTTTAATTTTTTATTAGGACAACCAACAATAGATACAATATCACATACAAAAAATAAATTACATTTCAAAATTATCAAGGTAAAAGTTCTACTATTTACAGGTAGTGTGATCGTGCATTAGAATGTTATTGAAAATATAAATTAAACATTTTTTTTAAACTAAAATTATTTTAAAATTGAGCACAAATTCTTTATTTTTCGATTAAATAGAGGGCGACTATCATGACATATGTCTAACTCATTTACTTTCACACTGATCGTGATACCAACGGTAATCTCGATGTAAAGGAATTCCTACCTAGTTGCGTTTTCCAAAATCAATATTTAATTCAACAGTGCTGTAAATACCTGTAGTGTAGTGGTATCACTGCACTGGTCCGTGTACTTTTGATTGCTTGATTTTTGTGAATATGCCGATGGTGTTTCAAATAAATAACTTTGCAACGCATTTTATATGTATACGTAGAATATATGTTATTTAAGTTGCAACATATTTTTAATCATAATACAAAGATGTGTATATACCTATATAGACCTATGTCTTTATTATTATATAGCTTCAAGTTATGCCACATCCAGACACAGCGATATATCCCCACATCCCTGCCCAGGCGAGTCGGTCCGCCGGTCTCACAATAATAATAATACGTCAACGCCAGCTCGCTATCTAAATGGTGTTTGAATTGTTTCCATCAATAAGGCACCGAGTGTGTATCCCTGTACGTTGACGTTTGTTTTTATTTAATTTATTACACCGTGTCGCGCCGTGCCGCGGTTCGAGGTGACTGAAGGTCGATAGAGAGCTTTTTGCATTTATATATATGTAATAACTAGCGACCTGCCCTGGCGTCACACGGGTGCAATGCTTATACTAAATATATGTAAGTACTACAGAATTTGTTTATTTACGACATCACATTAGATACTTCTAAAATAAACAGTGTCTCTTTACTATATTGTCCATGTATTATATACAAAAATCTTCCTCTCGAATCACTCTATTTATTGAAAAAGACCGCATCAAAATCAAAATAGGGACAGATAGTAAGTAACTTTGTCTTATACTATGTAATGATGATGTGATGAAAACTCATAAAGTATATTTGTTATTGATATATGGTTTACCTCCACAAAGATATAGCGAATATACATAAATGATATACCTATAAATTAGATGAAACCCAGTCAATAAACACAAAGGTTTTATGTGAAATCGATGAAAAAAAGCAACGCTGCGTGCATCCGATCAGCTATAAGCTGGCTATAAGTATAGCGAGTAGGGTGACAAAGCGTCGCATGTCTGCGGACAATGTTCGCGGGACACGCGGACAGCGTGTTCACACGATCAGATTACGGCTGCTTTATGGCACCGAACGGGCCCCATTAGTACCGGCCGCTGCCTGAATTGCCTAATTAGAATTACACGGCCGTGCTCGGACCGGTTTTTAGTTTTCGCTATTTGCGCTTAAATCGAGATTAGAACGAAGCGAGAAAGCGAAGAGCACCTTCCGAGTTTAATAGATATTTATGCTATTTGATAAGTTTGGATTTTTTCTTTTTCTTACATTAAAGATCATTTTGCATCTGCATATAATTCCAGCCAGTCATTGCTGAATCTTCCGGTTAAGGATAAAGCTTGCACATTGAACCACGCAGCTCCACAGCAGTTTGGTCGATATACGTAAACATAAGCAGGATATGAAATATAAAAACAAATGTAGCTTAGAAACACAATGTCACCTGGGTAGAGCATCTCGGTGTGACATGTAACATTTTTCTTTTGTTATGAAGCACGGTGAAGTTTCGTCTGCTATCTCTCTCCAGCACATGAGCGTATAATTCGCTGTTATATTATTTTATGGCAACAAATAAACAGCCGTCCCGCAGCACACCGGTTTATCAGAATAGTATGAACATCCGAGAAATGTACACATAAAGATATCTGTTCCGTAACACAAAAACATTACTGTTGAAATATCGATACAATTTCCTTGATCTGTAAAATAAAATCTCGCGGCTTGACGTTTTGTTTAAATTTACGCACGCGAGCGCATCGAAAGGTTGTCGTAAAATTGAGGACGTTATGGTCACTGATAAGTACGATGTCGGGTATCGGACTGTCCGCTGTGACATGTTTATTGTGGACACCCTACCAAGCGGACTATTTGAACTTTGCAGTTTTTTATTAGGCTATGCAAAATGAATTTTAGAGGTTCATCGGAATTAAACTTTGTTTGTGTAAACGGAAATTATTAATTAGGGGACGATTTTCATTTCGTCCTATTTCATTTTATCAAAATGACAGACATTTGATTTATAATTTAACTTCCTCATAAAATAAAAGAAACATCACATTTGAATATTGGAAATGAATTATTACCTTTTTTCTACGAAAATATCAGTTAAGATACAAACAACATTATATATCATTTTCAAGGTAAACCCGTCTATTGAGAAGAGCTATGGACCAAGACTTCTCATAAACTTCATAAAATTATCTTTATTATATGATTCGTAGCCAATTTAGTATTTAAAAGCTTATTATTTCCAATATACCTCACTATATACATATATCGAAACGAGCTCTAATATTTCATTAGGGTGAATGTACAACGAAATTTTTATCACAATGGCTTATGAAGAGATAGAAGTGGCATGAATAAAAAATATATTTTTTATATGTATTTTAGTAAAGTTTTATGATGTGTGTACATCCAGCTTTATTGCTAACCACGGACAGCCTAAATTGTTGACAAAGCATCCATCATTCCTCATCTATACCAACCTTATCCTTTAATTGGTATAACCTCATCACATGTATATAATTCACACAAATACCACCCGTAAGTTAATAACGTTTAGGGTTAATTCGCTGTGTGTTCAAACAGAATGTTTACTAAAGCGCACGTGTCGTTAAAAAAATGGACGATGTTCAGGGGCCCGGTGCCATTGTTTACCTGGTTAAAGTGCGAGGGCGATCAATCATATCGTGCAGATAAAGACGTGATAATGTATGATAAGGATTTGTGTGAATGCTTCGGTTGTGCATGGCGTTAATTTTATAACGTCATCCGGTATCGCTGTCCAGCGACTCTAAACCGTTGAAAATTATAATTAACCCAGTAATTATATTTTTTTTATGTTATAGATTGGCGGACGAGCATATGGGCCACCTGATGGTTAGTGGTCACCATCACCCATAGACAATGACGCTGTAAGAAATATTAACTATTCCTTACATCGTGAATGTGCCACCAACCTTAGGAACTAAGATGCTATGACCCTTGTGCCTGTAGTTACACTGGCTCACTCACCCTTCAAACCGGAACACAATAATACTGAGAACTGTTATTTGGTGGTAGAATAAATAATGAGTGGATGGTACCTACCCAGACGGGCTTGCACAAAACCCTACCACCAAGTAATCTTAATAAAAGTATGTCAATATTTACGTATTATTTTTTATCTAATACATACACTCACCCAGACGGGCTTGCACAAAGCCCTATCACCAAGAATAATGCACTTATGTTCATAATTAATTAATATATTATTCGTAAGTTTCATCAAGCCTTGTCACTTAAGCAGATCTATCATTATGTTAGATTTTTAGGTAGGAGTTTAAACGTTTGTACATGTGTAAGTGCCTTCACTAGACAGTGTAGTCGTCTTGTTTTAATCGTCTCGAACGAAGATAAAAAATCTTTCGTTCTCCTCTAAACAAGTACCTCAATTGTATCTACTCACGCAACTATTGCTATGCAATCTGTTTCATTATTAGCAGTTTAAATATGCAATTGTAATTATAGGGGGACCATACTTTAGATTGTTAGCAGCTGATGTGAAATTAACCAAAAATAAAATGGTTAATAACTTAGAAACAATCACGTTTGAGAATACTAGCACAGTTCAACTACATCAAGGACAATGAAGGATTTAACTCTACTAGTTATAAGACTACAAAATAAAGATCAGACGGGAGATTGATGGATTGTCATAGTGCAGATCCATCATGAGACGCGACGAACAGACGCCGGTGGAGAAAAAAAACCCTTTTAGCCACAATATTTACGTCGAGTTTTAAGATGATTGTGATGAACACACTACAAAGTGCCTTGTGCAAGTCTGTTTAGTCCACTCATCATATATTCATACAACAGCAATACTAATTTATATTGGATTCCAGGATGAGTAAGCTCTTGTAACTAATAGCACAAGGAAAGACTCAAAAATACCACCCTTAAAAACTCATATCTTATGTACATCTGAGTTTCCAAGGTTGGTGGTGCTTTGTCGATGTAAGGATTGACTAAAATATCTGATGATAGGTGTCTTGTGCAAAGTTTATTCCCTGGCAGTTATTAAAAGTGTGGTTCAAACACACTAGTTACAGACATGCTATTTAAATTATTAAATTTAAATAGCATGTTTAAATAGCAAATATTTAATCAACCATAAAAGTAATTAATCAAGTAAAATGTGATCATTCTGATCCCTTTTATTAATGAACGATTTAGGGTGTATCGAAGTCATTGCATTGAAGCATTTTGTTTTGTAGTTCTTATTTTTTACTATTTTTTTTTTTTGATTTCGCATCGATATTATCTCTCTCCTAATAGTATTTTATTGATACGTTACTTTAAATATTAATGATTGACGTATTAAAAAATTATTAAGCATTTCACACACTATCAGGAATTGATATTCACTTTTGATTTCATATTCGCTTTTGATCCTAGTCTATAATGTTCTGTGTACATTTTGTTTCATTATATGTAAAATCCCACTATAGTTATTGCTTACATATAAAAGTTTTTTAACATACATACATTTTAGATATGATAAAAAAGACAAAAATATGGTTTCTCTATGATAATTGTAAGTCTTCATATTTACGTTATCCATTCCATAATCGAATTAGCTAAAATAATTTACAAATGCAAACATCAATGTTGATCATATCAAAGAATCGCGTGTAAAATTCCGAGTGTAATTACGGAACACGCTGTAAAATTTGTCCGGGGCTCGAACCACGTAACCTCGTGTTTCCGAGAAACTAGCTTATTAGCAAAAGAAACGTTTATAGGATCGTCGCATGCAACCAATTATTCTAGCTCCGTTTCGCAGAGTATGCTATTGGGCCAACGTTTTCAACCAACATTATGAATCATATAAACCAAAACGATTGTAATAAACGTCATCTAAAAAAAAATAAGTAAGTTATAAAAAAAAAATATAACCGTATTCTTAGTAAGACGTTAAACACAAAATTTTTACTAAGATTATTAAAGCATGAGTTTTCCTTATAGCTTATACTTCAAAGAAATCATAAGGTTACGAATATGATGGAGAAAATAAAACCTACAGCTTAGAATTAACTAATAAACAAGTTCCAACATTGGACCCAATAAATTAACACAGCATAACGAGTCGATTTGTCAATTACTCGTCGCAATATCGCATCGGCCGGCCATCTTGCTCGCGTGTAAATGTCAACCGGCGCTCGACCAATTACAAGTCGGCGCGGGCGCAGTTGACGGCAACAACGCACCACTCGATACCATAAACCCTCTCGCCATTTATAGAAGGCGTAATCTTGGATCGCCAACCGTTCCAATTAATGCTAATCCCATATTGAAACAGCAACAGTATAAATCGTCGACGAAGATTCATAGCCTGTCGGCTAAGATATACCTTTCAAATCGTTCGAGAAAATGTATGTCTTGAATACTTGTAGTTTAAACGAACACTACTGAATTTTATAAAATATATGGCTTTTTTAGAGTCGTATAATGACTGTCCCTGTCAAATCAATGTTATTTATCTTAACGAGAGAAAAGGACAACGGTAATTTCCAGTTGTAAGGCATTAGATGAAAATAATATACTTTAAGATCGCATTTGAGTGAAACATTTGTGTTACAATGCAACGATCAGTGCTCATAGCATTATATCTCGCTGAAGCAATAAATAAGCATTTAGGTCGTGATATTGTCTATTACGGAAAACTAAACATAATACTAGAGGAGGACGTTTGAGTGTTCGATAATTTAATGGCACAGCTTACCACCCGCGTTTTAATGTAACACCAGGCCCAAGGGCCTTAATAATTTCATTCTGGCGCGCCCATTGTGCTCTCACTACCGGAGGGACACTCACGATCGCGCGGACGTCATCGGTGCCTATCTCGTAATTCCTCCCCGGTATCCGATCTCATCCCATGTAGAGAAGGCCTAACTTAATATGTGCATCACGACATGAGCGTATATGGTCTGCGTACCCCGCCCCGTACCACCGGCCAATCCTATCGCGCATTTTAATGCCGGCGAGCATTGTATGTATATTGCGAAGATGCCACCGCGAATAAATTGAGTTTTCCTCGACGCATTGACGCTTCGAGACGCCTCCGGGCAGAACCCGGTAATCCACCCGGAGCGGATTTAAAAGTACTTATCCCGACTCTTTCGCAGGACCCCGCTGAACCTACAAATCAATCGTCCACCCGCACTCCATAAATTAAGTGCGAAACAATGACCCTAAATTATTGGACCGTCTCCTTTATCGGTATTGTTCTTTTTTCCGGTCGACTCCTTACACAAATGAGACTGGGCGACTTATTAGGTTTCGGTATTTCGCCCGCGGCAGATCGACAGCGTCGATAGCGCGAGTGGGAATGCGTCGGCCCTGCGACGAGACCTCGTTAATTATTCCACTTCCTCGTGTGACGTGTCCTATAATGCGACGCGATACGTTACGATGCTCGAATTTCCCTTCGATTCCTCAGTCTCACGATGTGCCTCTGTAATTACTCGATATCTTGTATTTCATCAGAGCTGACGACGCTTGCGATATTTTTCGCTATTCGTTTAAGGTTGCATTAACATAAAACAAGAAAGCATGCACGGGCGCGTCCATATTTCTGCTACCGTCGTCGTGACGGCCGGCCGCGGTATTGTGCGCGCGATACAGATCTCCCGACGCATGCGCACGCCGCCACTGGATATTTAGAAGCTGTCTCTTAAATTCGCGTCCGAAGCGACTTAACGAGTCGCATTCTGCGTACGGCGACATGCGATCGGCTATTGTCCTTTTCCTTTATTTAGAACCATTCCATAACTGGACACTCATTCTGTGGAGCGCGATGAGGCGGCCCACGGTACGGCACCTGAGGCTCTTTCATCATAACATGACAAAGAGCAATCGCATCGAATAATGTATACGGAATGAGACAATGTAATGTGTTTTATAATAATATCCCTTAACGATAAAGAGGGGAACACCGAAGGCGAAATGCATGCAGGTTAGTGTCTAAATATATTTGTAATCCTCACCGCAAACGCTTTCTCTAATTTCCTCGGACGATAATGCGGGGTGACCTTTCCACCGCCGAGTTGACACGTTCCATTACAGAAGGACGCTCTCATAAATACCTTATTGGTGGTGCGAGGTCCCCACCTTCCTCATTACGGCCGCTGGAGATCATTAGTCGGAGATAAAATGCGGTCGCGTCGCGCTCACCCGGAATCGGTGCATCCGTAACACCTCACCCCTACCTTTGAATCTCCTTTGCTTTTTACTTTTAACATTAATTACCTCTCTGAATCATGATTTGAATTATTAGTCGATACGGATTTGTAAAAAGAGGTTCTATATATTTATTTATTTTCTAGATTCGCAGATTCGAAATTTAAAACGTATAAAGACGATGATCACTGAATGAGTTTTTAATATGTATTTCTCATCAATAGAATATCACACCTAAAGCATTTGAGATGGAGAAACTTGCCAGCTATTGAATATGATAATATGAGCATTATCTATTCTAGAGCCAGGGTCTAATCTGGCGACGTATCACTTATAGGAGCTCGTGTAAGGCGTGCAGCGTGTCTGTAGTCGAGTGCCCTCGAAAAGCAGTATGATAATGAAATTCGATCTGTACATTCCCAAGTTAAAGATGGCTCTTAATGCGCGTCTGAATAGTGTATTATAAAATAGTCGGTGTCGAAGACGACGCGCGCTCACGGGAGAATTTGCGGACGACCATATCTATTGAGAATTTGTTTTTTAATAATCGTTATAAAGAAATTGAAACGTAATATTTCGAAATGCTTATGGAAATATATACTACGTCTACTATATATCTCGTATACGTATTTATTACACTTATCCGTGTACATAATTGAATGGGAGACGTTTTGAAGAAAATAATCAGCTATTAAAACCAATAATTATTAAATGTTCATTTAAATTTAATTTTGAACGAAACAATATACTGTAATAAGTACCCATTCATATTTTATTTAACATTTTTTAATTCTAAATAAAAACAACTAAAAAAGTAAGTAACGTCAACAGAATAAATTATTATACATTTTTTTTTGTTTTTTTAATATCAACGACTGTATTATATATTGTACGCTTTTATAATACTCCATATCGTATTATTTATAAATGACAATGATTTTTCCAATAAATTGTATTGCATGGGATGCTATGTACCCGTGTGTGACACCCTGAGATCGGACAGTGCGGTGTCGAGCCGGCGCACTCGCGTTATGGTAATGAGATCGAATCCGAAATTGGACGCAGTGTGACCGCCACTCGGATATACAGCGGCACTGCGATTTATTTAACCGCTGATACACTCGACTAAGGCTTAGGATCTTAGACATTGTTATTGCTTTAAATACTGTAAGTTTTCAAATATAATTTTTATTTCATTAATCAAATTAAATTTTCCTATTTGGGATGGAATTTATCAACGTTTCCTTGGATTGGTTGATACAGATTACCATTTACAATCACAACTCTTATCTAATTTGTAACTGTGACAAAAATCAAACCGCCATCTTAAGTGAGATTATCATAGACAAACAACAATAGATTTAGTTATTTAACACACTGCGAAATTTGCTCAGTCGACGGCTAAGACAAAGAAAATCCTTATCTTAAATGCAATGTAAATATGAGCTGTTAACTATTCGTTTCTAAGTCACGCCTCAGCAACTAAAAACGTATGTATCTATTGTTTGCAGTCGCATTTATACAATACCGATGATCGCCGTTTAAACATTATTTCGTTATCTTAATGTTATGTTCTTTTATTGTTGTGAATTGCATTTTATCTTTTGAAATGTAATCAGCTATTATTTAAATATAGAAATCAAAATGAAAAATGACGTCATCAAGATCAGAAGATCCCATTTCAGAACTGATTAGTAACACGATAGTGCAGGAAACAGTTGATCTTGACGGTGACAAACGCTGGTCGAACTATTTTAATTCTGCTTATGTTCTATAAATAACACAACCCTTTGTATTCAACTAATCCTATTATCTATCTATAATAAAATCTTTTGTTAATAATTATTGTTATACTTGTAATATATTGTTACAAAAATACAATTGTTAATGAAACATATTTGTTTACATAATACCCACACTGGATGGGCGCTATGACCCACTTTTAGTATAAAACCATATTTCACAATTGTTAGTCAACGATCAATCTTTCGTCGGAAAGCACTCAACCTCGCCCCGATCTTTGAATTTACCTATTATTGTTGTTTACTCGAATCATAGCCACTGTTAACCTATATCCATTATCGCCCGCGCAACACGCGATCGCATGGATGTGAATGTATTAACGAAATTTCGTAACTGCAGATATGACAGCCGATGTTATCTTTGACTAATTACATTTCGAATATAATTCCTGTAATACTTTATAACCAATGACCGTTAACGAAAACGTGTTCTATTTTTAAAAAATAAGTCGTAAATTATGACAGAGATCAGAAAGTAAAACGATCTAACATAAACGAGAAATTAAATTCGAGATCGTTTATCTGGTACACTACCCGGATTAAGGACCCTTCAAATAAATTCAATGCAAAAACGCCAAACTTGTCCCATAAATCTCTGAACGGTGGGACTAAAGAATAAATATCTCAACTCGAGTTACAGCCTTCGGATTCCAACCGCAGAAAATATCGCACCCGAATTCCCCTGCTCGATGACAGGGCCAAAGGGAAAAAAGCGTGAAAGTCGAATTCCCTGACTCCGCCCACGTGCGAGCGACAGGTGAATGCGCGGGCGCAGGACGATTTGCTGCTCTGTTTTCGCAACGTGGAATACATTCAGCGATATATTGATTATACAATGCGGTTGACGTTATCTCGGGCGAGTTTTTTCCTTTTGTACTAGTTGTGTAGTCTGTTTCCATGCTATGTTACTTATTCCAGTTTATTTTTATTATTCAATAAACAAGTCCGGTCAACTCCTTCGTGGTAATAGTTTTATGTAATTAAACCATAGTTTCTTAATCAACTGCAAACATTTCGAAATAAATAGAAAATATTCTAGGATGAAGTAATTTAGATCCAAACGCCATTATGGATCGGGATTATCGCTTCTCGCTCAGAACTTTGTGATGTCGGAAAAACAAAAGTTGATAGGCGATGCATCACAATGCATATGCATGAAAACGTATAGCCAGAGAAAGACATACAACAATGAACAATGGGAGCATAAATCAGTATAATTAGTTTTGCCTGAACGGAGCGAAATCATTGGTCAAAACGCAACAAAGTCTCCGCCCTCTGCAGCGAGGATGGCGTTAGAGCAGGTACTTGGCAACTTGGATTGGATCAAATGTAACGTCAGCAATGAGAGTGTCAGCAGCGGTTTGCAATAAATAATGATTAACTCATTAATCGTCGATATTATTTTTTTTATCCGTACTAAAAATAAAAATTAATATCGGATCATGTGACACATAATTATAGCAATCAATCAATACTGATCGTAATCGTTACGAAAATAGAAATTCACGATGATACATTTAATAAAAATTTGCTGAAAATAGCTCGCATTATAAATATGATTTGCAATAATAGTAATCTACGATTAAATCGATCGGGGAAATTACATCAGTTGTAATGGTATGTTTATGCTGTCGTTACGCGGCCCTAGGAGCGTCGCGTGAATAGCACATAGCTCAATGCACCTCTTTACAACTGTACGTCACATGTTTTGCATTACTTACTGGATCTCAACATATAAAATGTATATGTAATGCGCCGGCGAGTCCCTGTCACGGCATCGCTATGTTCGCGCAATTTAACAGATAAAACCGATAACAATTGTTTTTAGAGTGAGTTTTTCTTTTAAATTCAATAAATACGTTTATTTAATGAGCGATTTTATAGGATTTATGTTAATTGCTTTGGTTCCGCTTAACAGGATGATTTCATTATAAAAATGAAATGAATAATTAGCCTTACATGTGTATAAATGATTAAGTCAATTTAAAAAAAAATATTTTTTATTTCTTTTCCGTATTTAAATTTTCATTTATACATGAATAGTGTAAATATATAATTTAACATATCACTACATAAAAATGTCCCTAATAAAGGCAAAACATGCGTTGTAAGGTTCTTTAAAAACCATAAGAATTTTTTCCTCTACAGAACCATTATTGGTATTCCTTGAATGGTTTCACAAATGTTAATAATACGAATAAATACTACAAAATTATTTTCTATAGTATGACAAAAGATTGCATCATATTTATTATAATTATTGTATATTTAAAACATACAACAGTTCTATACTTGATTTGATAACATATAGATTATACGTCATAAATTGGTATTTACCCTAGTACGTAACTATATGCGTTTAATATATGTATATGATTTTTTCAATAAACACCGCTGTGGAAGTCTGTATTGCTGTTTTCGACAATAAAGAGATGACTTTAGACACAAATTGAGTTCATCAAAAGAATATTCCTCATTCAGATTAGAACCTATCACACATTTTCAAAAAACTATTATTTAATGAGCGATCTCTTCTAAAATAAAAATAAAATCATATCAAATTTAAGAGTCAGTTGTGCACTTTGGTTACAGCTACAACTATAATTATTTATAACAGGTTATTTTTTGATTCCCTTCATACAAAAATGCAATTTTAATAATACATCGAAATATATAAAAAATGTATTCCGTATTCGAGTGGCCCTTACCGACACTTTGACAATTATACGTGACGCTATCAACGTGAAACCAACCGACAATAACCGGCAATAAGTGTACTTCCGTTTATTAATTTGAGTAAAACAATTAATTTAAATTAAATTTATTGTGGAAGAATTTTAACCACACACATTATTTTTAATACAAATGTTTTAGCATTAGATTTATTTTTGAATTTTTATCTAGATATATGTGTGTGTTTCTTATAACACTCTGTATTATTGCTTTGTTCATCCGGGTAGGATCACCCACTTAGCATTACTCTCTTATTATTAGCTTGTGTTCCGATTTGAAGGGTGAAAGAGCCGGTGTATCAGCCACAAACGGCAACATCTTAGGTCCTAATGTCGGTGCATTGGCGATATAAGGAATGGTTAATGAATTATGAGTCGAGATGGCCCCGGCCCCAAACCCAGGCAAGCACCGCTGTTTCATGTGCTTAATATGTCTTTATAATTCATCTCGTGCTCAGCGGTGAAGGAAAACATCGTGAGGAAACCTGCATGTGACAAATTTCATAGAAATTCTGCCACATGTGTATTCCACCAACCCGCATTGGAACAGCGTGGTGAAATATGTTCCAAACCTTCTCCTCAAAGGGAGAGGAGGC
Organism: Vanessa cardui; assembly: GCF_905220365.1. Classification (NCBI taxonomy): domain Eukaryota; kingdom Metazoa; phylum Arthropoda; class Insecta; order Lepidoptera; family Nymphalidae; genus Vanessa; species Vanessa cardui. Next base: position 13,931,965 of record NC_061133.1, on the reverse strand, counting down.
TTTTAGCCCAGCAGTGGGAATTTACAGGCTGTTGTTGTTGTAATGAATTTGAGAGGTGGTGAACACTTATCCATTTGTTCATCCGCCTACCTGAATTATATATTTATAAATTTCCAATTAATTTCATGATTTCATTTTATATTTATTTCAAAATATCGTATCGTATTGTAATGAATTTCAACTGAAATAATTGCCAATTTATATCAGTTCTTCGAAAAATCACCAACAAATAATTTCTATAGCATTTTTTTTATTAATAGAAGCAACTGTTGAAGCTGAGGTTTTCATCTTATCCCATTGTAAAAACATAGGTTTAGGCTCTAATCATTACACGTGTATATCGATAGAGGAGTAATTAATAATCTTACAAATACAAATATAGAATGTCAATGATCTTATCATAATTATACGATAAGACAAAAATATAACACATTCCAATTTATATATATCGATGATCTAATATATTGTTCTACTAGCTGGGCCCGCGACCTTATCCGCATTTGTATAAATTTTTCCTAAGATACTCCTTATTATATCAGTTATCTGCCTGTGAAAGTCCCGTCAAAATCGGTCCAGCCATTCCAGAGATTAGCCGGAACAAACACACAGACAGACAAAAATAGTAAAAAATATTATTTTGGTATATACCGTATATACAAACGCATTGAGTAAAAAAAGGTCTATTTTATATTACAAACACACACTACAATTTTATTATATGTATAGATATATATTGCAAGGAAAGCGGAGGGTTAAGGCGACCCCATCCAATTCCACCTCAGCATTAGTACAAATGGTGTCGAGAGTCGTTCCTAATGAAAATGATGTCCAGATGTCTGGGAGTCGACGCGAACGGATGGCGACTGACGGCACGAGTTACCGGATTTCTCCAGACTAATCCCGGTCGATGTGACCCCTGATGGATTTGTTTAAAAACCATGAACATTTGCGGGTTATCATTTCTAGCTTTTCGGTATATCCCGAAATATAGTCACACGTCTATTTATTTTTTGGGTTTTTAATTTTTGAATTCAAATATTTAATATAGCATATTCTATACCAAATCGGTTTATTAATTTGTCAGGATCGGCGTTTCAATCATTCGAATTAAGTTGCGGATTATACATAAGATTTATCAATGTTTTCATTTCATTTTAAGAAGTCACACGATCAATGAAAATTATTTCGTTTCTCACTCGAGAAATATTAACCAACTTACGATGATACGTTGACGTATCTTATAAATTTTATAATGACATATAGTTTATGTCGCATAGAACTTTGTGACATTTGAAGATCATTGTCTGAACTGAGGTGATTGTTTTACTGCACATACTAAATTTAAATTAAATATATAGTCTATATATCACAATTGATTTGTAGTATTTGAAAAGAGATGAATTGCAAATAATAAATTTGTATTAGAATAAATAATTACTCCAAAAGTTCTTCACATATTCGGATCAGTTCTGGGTCCATTTTCAATGTGGTAGCGTGGGCAATGAAGACGGGTCTAACACTATTTTTTGTGGCCTAGTGCCACCTGTCCAGTCCAAATACATTCATCAATTATTTTACCGGCAAACATTTGAAGGGTGAACAAGCCAGTATGATTGCAAAAGAATCACAATTCGCTTCACGCCATCAATTAACAAAGTGATTAAAGAGGCAGGTTTATATAATATATACATATTATAGCAGAAAAACGCCGAAAATGAAAATTAAAATTGAAATACTTTTATATTTTGACGGTCTCCGTGGAGTTGATTGTACACCGGTTTTCATGGATACGCCACTCTGAGGTCCTGAGTTCGATTCCCGGTCGAGTCGATGTAGAAAAAGTACATTAGTTTTCTATGTTGTCTTGGGTCTGGGTATTTTACCGTCGTTACATCTGATTTTCCAAAACACAAGTGCTTTAGCTACTTACATTGGGATCAGAGTAATGTATGTGATGTTGTCCAATATTTGTTTTATCTTTGTTCTTACTTCTTATAAGTTAAATATTGATGTTAGTATATTGTAAGCCTGATAGCTATTAGTAGTAACCCATGATACAAGTTCATACCAAAACTAATTAAAGCAAGGAAGAGATAATTCTCATCAAAAATTTTGTTTTGCATCGCCGTCACCCATCAATCAAGGATCCTGATTGATGTGACGACACACGCTTCATAAAGGTATTAATTTAACTTCGATGCTGACGTTGATTGATATTATCGATATTAATGCGATATACTCGAATAATTACCCTGCGGCCTCGATTATCGATTATTCGTATCGTGTATAACCAATAGGGATGTGTATCCGTTCTGATTGGTGCAAGTGCACTCGTAAGCATCGATTATTTTGTTTATCGAATTCATCGCCCTGTTGGTGTACCTCACCACTTATAGAGGTGAGGTCTTGGGTTCTTTCCCCGGGTTATCAATAAAAATGTAAGCGAGTTTCACAATAGTAGTTCGGAGCTGAGAGGGTTGCAGTGTTTCTGACTGATCTTTTTTTTATTTAATTTTTTAAATACATGTTTCTTATATAATCCAAAAACGTTCATATACCGTATGTGTTGTACGAAAGTGCATTTAATGACATTTTGAATGGGAGTTACAATAGCCTTGAAATTAAAATGAAACTATCTATAGTTTTTTAACTTTAAGGCCAATTCCCAAAATATTTTTTTTAATAAAATATAATTATTTGCGTTATTTAATTATAAAGAGAATGATGCAATGTAAATATTTTTTTTTATAGATATAGCAGCAGAAAAAATGTAACTTTCTACCAATAAAGTACCCCTGCAAATAAACAAACAAAACTTACCTCTGTATAATTATATTGATGATAATTTTGCATAAATCGGAAAATTGACAACAAATTAAACTTATATAGCAATTTTTCATATGACATGATTGAAATAAGATGTTTTACATACAAATTCTTATTTATTCGTAACATGGATAAAAATTGATAATGTTTAATGTGCCTTATATGACCTTTTATATGTTAATGACGAAAAAATACACAATTATCGATGTCAACGTGTATATGTATTTTTATTTATTGTTAAAAAATATCAGCTAAATATACAGTCATCCGAAAAGTTTATTTCGAAGTGTCTCTAATTCGTATCTCACGAGGGTCTGAGCTGACAGCTACAAATTGATACTTGTTGCGCCTTCCGTACCCGCGCCGAGTCATTCGCTGTTAGATGGTAGCATTTGTAAACGCTTTGTTTGAGTAAATTTCAGTTAGCGAAATCTTTACGATTTGTCAATTTGAAGAAAACAAATATATTTTTTCACCATACGTGTGTATTCATATTAATTACAAAACACAATCTGATTTCTGAATAAAAAGTAATCGTAATCGCTTGGAACTGCGTTTGTTTACTTTATAATCACATACGATTACAGCCTTGTGTTGTGTTAAGCTTTAACATACTAAAACGCTAAATGTATAATCGGATTATTAGTTTTTTTTGCTAAAATACCCGACTTCGATAAAGATACGAGAACGTGTGTTTTATTTATTTATTTATATACTTTATTGATCACCACTATATTTATGGGACAAAAGGCGGACATAGTGCCTGAAGGCATTCTCTACCAGTCAAACTTTCCGTCAATCAGAAAAGCATGAAGAATTAACAATATAAAACAATATATGCACACACTTATATATATCTAAATAAAAAACACATATACATACATATCATATACAAAATAAATATTGGTCTACAACATAATAATAATAGTGCATAACCGAAGTCTTATGTATATCTTCTTGACAATATGTGCTCATGCTTTAGTTCAAAATATGTACAAATAATAAAATTGCTGTGTCTGATTGTAATATCAAAGTGTTGACACAAAAAAACTTCTTAGAGCTTCATTCAAAGATTCAAAAACATGTTCGGGAACAGATTAAACTTTCTTTTTCATTTACATCATTAGTATATAATAAATAAAACAAATTTACTTATATATAACACTTATATACGAATCTTGTTATATAATTTAAAATCAAATTATTTCATCCAAATCTTAAATGATATGAAGCTATCATTCAGTGATGATCACGTGATATTGAACAGAGGTCACATTAATATGAAACCGTATGAATCTAACATTTGAACAAGTACAGTACAGTATCTAGATTAGCTGATACTAAATCAATCCTACTGAATACGATTCAACTTGTTGCGTCACGTCACGGCCGTCTGACTGTCACTCGCCCCACAAACATCTACAGCATCATTTATCTCTCATTTATTGTGATGTTTACAATACTATTGACTTATTTTCTCCATCATAAAAGTTATACGTTCAGTGTTAATTACATTTAGAAATGATTCCAATATTAGTGGAACCATTCGGCGTTTTCATTTACCTTCAAATTATATTTGATAATTCAATAATTAATACTTACTAGAAAATTCATTCTGGTTTTGAACCCGCACTCTTTCAAGATTAACATATTAGCGCACCCGGCTCTTGTCATTATCATTTTAATTTTAATCAAAATGATAACTTTTCTTAATCCTTACACTAGTACGATCAGTTAACTCTACTGTAAGCTATGTATGTAAGGATTCGCTACAAAAAGCGCACACACGCAAACACACATACATATATACACACATTTTAATTTATAATATGTATTGACAAATAATCCTACTTAGGATAAATAAACATACCACGTGATCGTTAGAATCTTTGACACTAAAATATATTTTATCCAGCAGCAATCAGCGTGATATCAAGATAAGGCTTTATTTAATTATCGACGAATGATTTTCGACTAATTAATATTATATATGACTGATTATAATTATGTTTTTAAACGTCACTAGATACATATTTACTTATCACGAATTTATGATATGACATTTGTTGGAACATTTATCGAATATACGTTAAAATTAACAAATAGTTTGCTTTGAATTTTGAACGCGATCGGTTAACCGTTAAGGATAAGGTAGTAACTAAGATTTAAACAGATTAAAAATAAAAAAACATAATCTATGTACAGTAGGCTTTTACGTTAAGATAACTAAAGCCTTCTTACTCGCGTCTATAACTCCAACCTGACCTATCTCGGCTTCCACTGTTTATTGCTTATCTGCGCAGGCGCCGCGGACAACGCATCAGACATTTTACGATCCCTTACCCCGGTCAATTACTGTGATAGCGAATGCGATAGCGATTATAAAGCTAGACTTAGCGAGCAATATGTAGCATTCTAGCGAGCTTATGTATTCTAAGAAATAAAACTTCAAAAGATACATCCACACACACATAAGAAATACCAATGTGTGAGTGAAATATTTTTAACGCACACATAAACGCTATGGACTTTTATATTTGGTCGCATATAAATCCAAAATATTGTAAAAGGTTTTAACTCGATATAATCTTTATATTTCCGAACTGACAGTCATTATATACTTGATTATATTACGATAATTAATAAAAAATATACAGATATTTATGCTTATTCATTTGATGGATGTATACACTTATCTTATTTAATTGTTAATTCGATAATAAATTAGAGTTACACGCGAAGTATTTCTGCGATGTCACAATGACGTTTTTATCATTTTAATCTGCTATTAATTTAATAATATACAGTCATGTTAATACCAACATTGTTTCATTTCGAATCTTTGATATGTATTGAATAGATAGATAACATATTAATGGTATAAATATAATACAGAGGCTTGCACAATCCCTACCACCAAGTGAACTAATATTGTGCAAATAGATACCAGACTAAGTACAGGTTCGATCCTCACCTCATAGACGTGCGTCTTCATTTTTAGCCTTTGAAGCTTAAATTGGGGACACGATAAGAGGCCAGATGGCCCAATGGTTAGCACGCGTGCATCTTAACCGATGATTGCGGGTTCAAACTCAGGCAAGCACTACTGAATATTCATGTGCTTAATTTATGTTTATAATTCATCTCGTACTCAGCGGTGAAGGAAAACATCGTAAGGAAAGCTGCTTCTAATTTCATAGAGATTCTGACACATGTGTAGTCCACCAACCTGAATTGGAACAGCATGGTGGAATATATTTCAAACCTTTTCCTCAAACGGAGAGGAGGCCTTAGCGCAGCTGTGGGAAGTTTACAGGCTGTTGTTTTTGTTGTTGGGAACATGGGAATATTAGTTATTCCCTAAAATTGCATTGCTGATATTCTTAAAAAAATAGTTTAAAGATTTTAATATTAATAACGGCGGATGTAATATTATTAAAACGTTTTAGAATCGATAATTTTAAGCGCTGTAGGCGATTGCGTTCATACAGACCAACGAAGGTTCTTTGTACAGCCAGATGTTCAAGTCTAGGAAATTACGTGTCAATTGTGATTGAGACTTGGATTCTGGAATTGATTAACGGGAAATATTATAAATAAATTTATACAACAATCACTTACAGAACGACACGTGGTTGGTTCGAAAGAAAACGTTACAAAGTGATTGGTGAGAAGAAATTTGGTGGTAGGGCTTTGTGCAAGCCCGCCTGGGTAGGTACCACACACTCATCAGATATTCTAACGCTAAACAACAGTACGCAGTATTGTTGTGTTCCGGTTTGAAGGGTGAGTGAGCCAGTGTAAATACGGGCACAAGGGACATCATTAGTTCCCAAGGTTGGTGGCGCATTGACGATGTAAGCAATCGTTAATATTTCTTACAGCGTCATTGTCTATGGGTGATGGTGACCACTTACCATCAGGTGGCCCATATGCTCGTCCGCCAACCTATTATATAAAAAAAAGATTAAAAGTATTTAATATGTGGTTATAGACTGTGCTGGGTGCATCAATTTTTCATTTTTAAGATCAAATGACAGTCTAAAAAATGAAGCATTTGTTGTCCAGTTAGGGACTGGAAGATATATCAACTATCTATAATATTGCCAATGGGTTAACTTTTGGAACTATAAAGGTATGCCCACAGAGGGCAATGACCCAATGACTTAATATAGATATTTTTTGACTTCTTCGCTACCACCCTAGTATTAATAAGTGTCTCCAGATTATTTTTATATAAATAATAATGAAAGGGATAAAGTTCACATTACAAGCAGTTTTATGAAAATACGAACAAACTATAAAAAAAGTTATTTTATTAAGCAAATATACAAATTTTGAAACCGTGTCGCTACAAATCAATTCATGTGATAATAATTATTAAATAAACTTTTATATGTATAACAAAAGTAAGAATAATAACAAAAAATCCTGTAATTGATTTTAAAAGCTATTCCAGTTATTGGCCATTGTGTTTGTAATTTTTACATTTTTCTTTTGAACATTTACATATACTTTGAAATGACATCAAAATAATTATTGAGTATATAAAATTAATGAAATATGGCTTTGCTTAAAATAAAGGGCATGAAGTTTTATACAACTATACCCAATCGCTGATTGAATTATTGTTCTAGAACTTACGTAGATTTTCACATTATTGTACTGAGCCTTTGTCGAAATTTACTTTGATTATGCATCTTTTCGATTCTTAGCTCACTTTCATAAGTAGACAGGTGGAGCAAAATGCGCTTCGTTATAACATTATATACGTTGGTTAATTCATTTGAAGTTCAATGTAAATAACCTGGTTACTGTTGCAAAACCGACACGCGTTATCGACTCAGATACGTTTCAGGATTAGCTACCATCTGCCAATGATTGATCATTAGATAAACACGATACTAACTGCGTTTGAGCGATTATAAAACTAGCTGATAACTTAGAACGCTCAATTTAAAAAAAAAATCATTTTCCAGTAATAATCTTCCAATATCAATCAATAGTAACAAATAAAAACATCGAGATAGGGTTCACACTTGAGTGAAAGGTACCGTATTATCGATAGACCTATTTACGTTGCGACGATACGATCGAATCTTAAACTTTTATTGCGACCCAGTGCGTTTCGTTAACTATGTCATCCGTATCGCCAATCGTTAATTTATAATCAACGATCGAATATTATTTCGATTTCACGATGAATTCCGGTGAAATTAATCCATTGTTTCCTCAAAAACGTCTACTCACCGTTCTTTGAACGCGCTTCTATTGTGATGACTATTTCCAAATTGGGCGCAGACATTCATCTGATTAAGTACATCAGCATTACACGCGCCACTTTGGCCGATGGCTCGGAGCGATTTCGCTGGAGTCGGACAGATGACCGCTGCACACCGGCGCTGGCTTAGTGCAGGTAATAATTCAAAAGCGTCACGATAACGCCATGCGTCATTTAAATTTGACTCTCGAAAGCGGTCAGCGCCAGACATCAGCAACGGATGCGCTCGCTTCCTTTGATCGGAATCGAACGGATCCAGTCGTTTGTGGTAGTGCAGAACGCCCGGGGCGTTTCGTTCGATGCATCTTTGCTGTCCGTAGCGGATTGACACGGTGCGTTTTAATCAATTAACGTGCAGAAACGCGGTTCACGATCCATTGGGCAGTGAAATAAGCGGAGCAAACGGGCCACCGTGGCGCTGCGTTTTCGAACGCTCTCCGGTTTCAAAACGATGTTTTTTTCGGCCGTTTTTGGATGATAACTTCATAATCGGAGCGAAAGTCGGTCTCGATTCTTTTGTTTTGGCTTTACAGCTCGCGGATTTTGGTCGGGCCGACGGTTCGCTCTGGGGATTAGAAATTCGATACGAGATCGAAGGCTTCCCATTAGGTGTTTTAAAATTATGCATCTAATCATGTCTTATCGAAATATGTACTCTCGTGTTACGATTGAGCGAATTCGAATAAAGTATTGTTTGCAAAATTTATTGCTCTAACCTTATTACGATTTGAATGACAACGGACGGATTTTGTATATTTTAATTGCTGTCTATCGATGATAAGTGCTGGTGTAGAAACATGGTCGTTATCGATTTATCGAAATTATGTCAGCTGATAACGAACTTTGAATAATTGATCCGCCCGGGTCGATGACTAACACAACAATCAATCAATCATTAATCACATGTTGTTTGCGCAATGCCTTCACGATAGCCCCATTTTAATGTATTTTTCCTATTTTATCATAGTAACATCATAATGACACTTTATTATATCTCTTAAGTGTTTTTCCATTACAATAAATATTAGTGTTCGACGACGCTGCGTGAGCATTTTCAATACTCCATTTTTCGATTTCATATTGTCTAACTTTAAATCAAGTGCGGAAGTAATACAATAAGCTAAGGCTGATCCCTTAAAACTTCGATTTTTCCAATAAAGATGCAAGTCTTTCATCTAGGTTTATTTGATTACGCATATAAGATTTAGTCTTATATCGAATATGGCCATATGAATTGACGCTATATTTGTAGTCCTAATGGTGTGTAGGGAATGGTGAATATGTGCTATGGTAACTCTGTACCAACAAGTGACCAATGTTCTCGTGTCCTATAAGTATCTTCAGGAATATTTTACTTCGCAGACTATAGATACAATGAACCTAACAACAACTTTTCCTTGTCCACAGAAGAAGCCACAAGCCCAGAAAGCGGTGTGAAGGAACGCGGCGAGCGTGAGAGGGGGGCGCGGGGCGGGGGCGAAGGCGAATCGCGTTCCGCGTCCCCTGCGTCCCGCGCCTCCCCTGCGCCCGATGAGCGGGACATCGAGCACAGCATACCAGCCACCCTCATACAGGACCCTCATGCAGAAAGGTAATATTATTCTAACAATATCTTTAATCATGACCTAAAATATAATGAATACTATACTCAAATTATTCCTAGAGTCGTAATATGGTTTAGGTCTTCGCCTAGGGAACTGTCGTTGGAATTGTAATTATTTTTGCTACGAGCTGTTCAGTGTCAACATTCAGAATTTGACAACATTAATTTTATGACTGTCGACTGTCTATTTTATGCCTCTTTGCATTGGGCTTATATTTCTTTGTTTTATTTAATTTAATAACAATACGTTTTTAATTTTTAGTTGTGTCACCAGAATTTGGTGAGACATTATGAGTTCTGAAATTAAATTTGTACGATTATATGCTGGAAATATCGGTGATCCAACTGAATGCTATCTCGTACAATGCATTCATAACACTTCTGACACGAGCACATTGTCTACTTGACGGTGGTCTCGGCTTCAATCCGCAGTGTCCACTTTAACGATCCCATTGTTTTCGATGATCAGTTGTCGACTGCTGTCCACGTTCTTGATTCGACCAATCAGAACGACGCCGGCGATCACTCTTATTGCAATGTCCTAGAGGCTGATTTAAGTCGTCTGATATATCAAAACATATTGGTCGGAACGGAGAAATGAATGGATGCGCGATAGTGACAGCTAGTAGGTAGTGACACTAAAAATGATCAAGAATTTTTCATTTGACACTCCATCAATATCTGTTTTATAGTCTCCGTCGTGGATACATTGCAGCGATGGATCGCACTATCTAGATAATTATCGTGGTTGATAATACGCTGAGTTTTTTTTAAAGAACATGATTTATAATCTTGCATTAATGGTAGCTGTTTTTGCGGATTCATTTTGATTAAGCGCTGGGTATTTTTAAAAATTAATACTTATAAAAAGAACCGTTGCGTAAAACGTACTGTATTACCTATAACAAAAAAATTATACATATATGTAATTGATTTTGAACGATGATTAGGATGAAAGAATAGTAATCGGCCGTTTGTATATATTTGATACGTCAATTTATTTATTTTCTTACAATATTATTTAAATTTCTTTAAATTTTGCGTATAACTGATTACCTTTGTGTCATAGAAAACTATACTCTCATTCTCATTCAGATTTAATCTTCACTATACAATTTTTTACGACGCATTAATTAAAAGATTTGTCAGTGATTTAATTTTAATTTTTTAACAACTTAATTAGTATATTTAAACAAATAAAAATTGGACTTCACACGGCAGGTAGCACTTACTGCGTTCATATTAAAACATGAATAATCATTTGACAAACGATTTTAAATCTTAATGTTATGGCATTATGTTAAATTATATTTAATGTTAGGTTTTCTTAGCAGCAAATTATATATTGGTTCTGTATCAACGTTGCCTGTTCCATCACTGTCAATTAGCTGCAGTGAAGAGACATCATCAATCATAAACATTCTCTACAGAGCTCTGAAGCATCCATCCTGGGTCTATTGTTTAGATTTTGGAGTTTCATATTTCTAAATACTGTTCTCTGTCTGGTCGTGGATGAAGAACTAATATTACGAGGCATTTGTGTTCCATACATCCAAACGCTAACTCGTATAACAGATGTCCTCTGTTTTAATATACTTCATTTTCAATTTGAAATATTAATTCCGGTTACGTATGCCCATCAACGTGGCCAAATTGTTAAAGGAATAAATTATATAGTGTCGAGGTAAATAATATACAAAAGACTACCCAATATATTAACATATTGCAATTTTTGTTATCAAATAAATAACGAATTTGATTTCGTTATTTAATCTTATAAGAATCTATTTCGATTATTAATACCATTAATTAATTATCAAAGCGTATCATAATATAATTAGAATTATTTTCTCAATGTGAAATATGTTTCTAGCGAATTGTTATTTTAAGGTAAGAAGGCATAATATTTCGGCGTCCAAACAGGAAATCTGTTCGTGATACGTGTAAATCCATCGTCCCTTGTCCATCCTGGCCTCGTTAAAAAGGCTCGTGCTGACATTTTGTTACAGGAGATTTTCTTGTCAGTAACCTCATATTCGGGTGGGTAATCTTCACTAAGCCGAAAACTTCCATAAAGGCTTCTCGTATCACAAACATTTCATTTCCATGTGATGTTGATAATACATTTTATAAGACATAGTGTGCCATTGGTCATCGTGTATCGTCTAGTTTTCATTGGTGTCACGAGTGACTCAGCTATGCGGAGTAGCTCGACGTTGTCGAGAGCTGTCATCGAAACGATCGCCCGTCATTGCATGTCCACCTCGCGCATAGCACGCACGCTTGCATTACGCAGCGCACCACCCCTCAAAGCGCTGTCTAGATACCTGTCTCTGTTCTTCTCATCGATTCGTCGGTTCGTTGAGCAGCTGTCTCGCTCTAGTGAGGGGCGTGCGGGGAGAGGGCGCTGCAGGCGGGTCGTAAATCACGCGGCGTCTCATTCCACGCGGGACCGCCGCTGCCGCCGCAGGCACCGCGCACTTCCCTCTCGACCGCCGGCTACGCGGCGCGTCTTTCGCGACGTGTTTACATTTCTAACTCTGCTGGGAAGTTCATCCTTTATAAAAAAAAGTGTCTTTGAATATAAAGTGTTGTTTGTTTGATGGATCCAAGAACGTTTTGACATCAACCGTTCGGAATAATCTGAAAAAATTTCGTCCAAAATGATCGTCGAAGCCGACCACGTGAGGTAGGATTTCTTTATACAAGTGTTTTCATTGTTTTAGAAAAATGTATTATGTTAAATAAGACTGTCTCTCATTGACATATATTGATATATTTAATATTCCTTTTTTATAAAGGGTTTTAATTGAATTAGGTGTTTTTCGTTTGTCTTTAACTTTTGTTAGTGGTTGTTTTTGTATTTTCGTGTCTGCAAACTTAGTTATGGCATTTGAAATCTTCACCTTTAGTATAGCATTAAAACAAAAGAATACATTTTCTGAGTTGTCGCCTGTGTGAATGTAATCAGAACGTTTTAAAATTGTTTTCTGGATTTTGTTTTTAACCAACTGCTATGGAATAACAACTTTTAGAATTTTAAGACAATTTCATTTGCGATTTATAATGCGTGAAATTTATTCAAATTTTAATAAATATTTTTACTGTTTATTTTATTAATTACAATGTTTACAAAATTTCAACAATGACTAAACGTTTTATTGAATACTTTTATACGCTCATTGAAATGTGATTACGTATATTTTATTTCTATTGTGAATTAGTATTCTTGTTTGTAAGTCAGTTTATTAGGTGTTGATACTGATTTATTTAGGAATTCTTTTTATGTAAATGACGTCGAATTTAGTTTCATTAACGATGTTATTTTTTGTCGGTCATTAAACCAGTTTCTTTTTTATACAAATGAATAAATGATTTACGCTAAAAACTCGTGTGCTTATATCGGAATCATTCATTTTATTTTTTCTCCTCATTTTTGAATTAATCGTATATTTTTAATATTAAAAACAAACGATGAGCTGTTAGAGCGATAGATACGGCAGCTATTTACATTTTTAAATATTTTATTAAATTTGAACGAACTTCTATTCACAATAAAAAGCTGCTAATCTTATCATTAATATTCAATGTGACAAAATTATATAAGTACATATACGTCCTTATAAATATTAAAATGTCGTAAACTAGTTTATGCAAATTCAGAGGGAAATATTTATATGGTTGTAAATAATTTTAACGGTTCTATGTCATTGTCCGCAGGGAGAGTCCTAGATGTTTATCGCGGGAGTCGTCGGGCGCGCCGCGATGTCCCTCCAACGACTCGGTGTACTCGGGTCGGAGCGCGCCGAGCCTCCCGCTGCCGGCCGCGCTGTCGGCAGCTCTGCCGGCCGCCCTGCCCGCTGCGCTGTTGCCGCCCCATTCCGCCGCAGTCGCCGCTTACCTAGGCGCCGCCGCCGCGGCCGCCCAACAGCGACTACTCATGTCGTGCCAAGAAGACATGACGGACGCTGAGCGATCCGACGCCGTTCTTGATTTTAGCACAAAGCGAAGTGAATCTCCTATCGATGAAGAGGACGTCGATGACGCAGTCAATCTTAGTAAGAATGAAAACGGTCCATTGGATCTATCAGTAGGCACGAGGAAGAGAGGACCGGAAGATTCTCCGTCACCAGTTCCGACTAGGAAGAGCTCACGGTCGTCTGATTTTAAACCAATCAGTACCCCATGGACGACACCGGTAGCCCCTCATCTGCCATATTTTGCAGCCGCTGTTGCCGCTGCCAGTTTATCGCCTAAGGGCGGTGTGCCATCCGATTGGAACGGAAAATTAAAACATGGTGCACCAACGCCTAGCGATGCAACCAAAGCACTCGAAAAGATGAGTGAATTGAGTAGACTAGGCGGCGAGGAGCTGTTTAGATCAGTTCAAAGCGCAGCATTAAGTGCAGGACTCACACCAAATGCTGCCGCCCGCCACTCCGCTTGGCAATCTCACTGGTTGAACAAGGGAGCTGACCAGACTAAAGATGTCCTCAAATGCGTTTGGTGCAAGAAGAGCTTTAACTCGTTGGCAGATTTGACTGTTCATATGAAAGAAGCAAAGCATTGCGGCGTTAGCGTCTCGGTGCCCCCATCAAGTGGTGCGCCATTACCTGCCTCGCTACAACCTCCGTCGAGCTCACCTTCCACACCATCTCATAATTCTTCTTCTTCGAGTGGATCGTCTAAACCGAATCATAACGATCTCAACATGTTAATTAAAGAAAATATGCCCATACCTAGAAAACTGGTCCGCGGTCAAGACGTCTGGTTAGGCAAAGGGGCGGAACAAACTAGACAAATATTGAAGTGTATGTGGTGCGCTGAGAGCTTCCGTTCGCTGGCTGAGATGACCAGTCACATGCAGCGCACTCAGCATTACACTAACATAATATCTCAAGAACAAATAATATCGTGGAAATCATCGGATGAAGCAAAGGGTTCTAATTCAAGCACGCCCGGTACTAATAATGCTGTCCCGCCCACGACGGGCACCAGTAGTCACGTTAGCGCTGTGTTAACTTGTAAGGTTTGCGACCAAGCGTTTAGTTCCTTAAAAGAATTGAGTAATCATATGGTTAAGAATTCACATTATAAAGAACATATTATGCGTTCCATTACTGAGAGCGGTGGTAGGAGACGTCAGACGCGAGAAAAAAGAAAGAAGTCGTTACCGGTCAGAAAGCTACTCGAACTCGAAAGGGCGCAGCACGAATTTAAAAACGGGGAAGGCAACGGCGTTCCTATGGGAAAGCCGATTAGGGATTTCGGTGCTGGTAGCCGAATTACGTGTGAAAAATGCGGTGATAAGATAGAGACCGCAGTTTTCGTAGAGCATATTCGTCAATGCATAGGCGCACCCATGTCTAATAGCCAAAGGAATTTTCTAAAAAGTGCCCTCCTTTCTAATAACATCATTCCACCCGATGTCCCTGGCCACATCACGCCCACCGGCCGCGATGGGCGCAAGAGTATCAATGAGGAAATTCCCTCGCCTGGATCCGCACATCACCGTTCCCCTTCTTCAATTAACGATTCTTCTCCCAGTTCCAAAGACCACAATGCCAGCAATGATAAAAGTTCTTCGCCATCCGTGCTCAATGCCATAGAACAGTTGATAGAAAAAAGCTTCGATACTCGCTCGCGGCATTCGGTACCTGGTATGCCAGGAGGAGCTTCGCACGCTCCAATTGGCTCTAGTATTTTGAAAAGGTTAGGTATAGACGAGAGCGTAGACTACACTAAACCACTCGTGGACGCGCAAACCATGAGCATGTTAAGAAATTATCATCATCAGCAGGGATACGGTCGCCGAGAACGGAGCGGAAGCGAATCTAGCTCCATGTCTGAGAGGGGGGGAAGTAGGGTCGAATCTCTTACTCCTGATAGGAAACTAGACTCTTATCACATGACCCCGCGTACAACTCCCGACACGCGCGGTTCTCAAACCCCCGCCTCAGAGGACCGCCCTACAGATGTTAGGATAAAAAAAGAGATAGCTGATGAGGAGGAACGCGAAAACGGTGTAGATTTGAGCAGCCAGCCGGTTAGGGTTAAGACTGAGATAGACGATGACGAGGATCAAGCAAGGCCTAGTAGTGCGACCGAAGAAGATATTAAACCACCCGTCCCTAAGCGTGAGAGCGAGGGCCCGAGCCCTGCCGCTAGCCCTCGTAGCCCGGCTAGCGATCGTTCCGCGCCGACTCCGGGCGCTGATAGAAAACCAGCCTCTAGCTTAGGCGCACTTTCTTCTATGTTCGATAGCCTCGCTGGCGGGGGCTCATCGAACGAACCAAGTTCCTCTCGTCGCAGTGGAAGCCACCCGCTAGCGGCCTTGCAAAAGCTATGCGATAAAACTGAGACGAATTCATCTCGCGCTCCCGCACCTGCTCCGTCTCCCGCCGGGCCACCCAGCATCTTAACATTCAGCTGGGCTTGCAATGACGCAGTAGTGACCGACTCTATAATGAAATGCGCTCTATGCGACACGCCATTTATATCGAAGGGCGCCTACCGGCATCATCTGTCGAAGATGCATTTCGTTAAAGATGGTGCTTTGCCGGATCCGGTTCCAGTCAAGGCTCCTCCGGCAGCAGGCTCTCCCGGTGCTCACAAGAGCGGGGGCTCCAACGCGGCTTCACCGCAAGACCCGCGCAGTCCATCGCAGTCGTTCGACGAAAGTCCCCACTCTAAATTTCTCAAATATACGGAGCTGGCAAAGCAGCTATCCAGCAAGTACGTGTAGGCGTAAGGGTCGGCCGGCCATCAGTTGTGATGATACCATATCCTGATACGTTGAACCTTTCTAGGGTTAGGTCGCGACGCGACGTTAAGTATTTCAAACTCTTTGCCAATTTAATTATTTAGGTAATCGTTAGAGTTCACCGCATAGTTCGGTTAGTGTAATTTACGACTAGCGACATAAGTATACGCCAAACGTCTTACGTTCGTTTAGATATAAGAGAATATTTTCAAAATATTGCCTTTAGGAGAGGGACGGCTGTCGCGCGGCCGGTAGCCGCGGCTTTTCTTCCACACTACGTTGTAATTCCATTTCGATAATTGTAAATATAAGTCACATTAAGTCTTAAAGGTTCGATTCGATCTCTTGTAAATGTATATTTTTTGCTAATAATCCAAAATGATGAAATTCGTTCGTAATCTTGTCACTGGCTGCGCGCCGCTCGGCGGTCCCGCGGCGTCGAAGCGTGGTCGTGTCGGCACGGCTCTGTCAGTATTTTTATGAAAATTCGTTGCAATATCATTTTTCGAGTTACTTAAATTTTATGTAAATCAGAGTTAGGGTTAACGACTTTAGTTTATTTTATGTATATTTTGGAAGCTTATTCCTTACGTGAAGTGTTGAGATCCGACGCCCGTAATCTCGGAGACCAAATCTCAATAAGTTCGTGTTCGGTTCGTGTAAATACGACGCAGTCGGTCATAGCATGCAATATTACAATCTCCTTAGTGTAAATTTCGCTCTAGATACGCTCTCCACGCGAGAATGCTATTTATTATTTAGTGTTAAGTACGTACTTTAAGGCGACTCTTCTGTGAACACGTGTATACCATTGTATCAGCGCATAAATCGGTTGTCCAAATCAACCAATTGTATTTTAAATAAAAAAAAGTGATAATTATACATTTTTTTCTTTAAAAGGACGACTACATACGTATACGTTTAGTACGCTGTAATGAGATTTCTTCCATTAAAAACAGTTATACGATGATGTATATACGGTACTTGTGAGTGAAAACTCTTTTATATATTATAAAAAAAATAATATTGTAAACTGTTTAATGTAAGTTTCAAGATATCAATGTGATTCGATCTGTCGACGCACCGCTGTTAATTAATAGAAGTTCATTTGCTTTGGATTCGTTTGGTGGTCACGTGGTGTGCAGTCAGTGGTACGCCGAGAGGTCGAAAATGTGAAACTGAAAATTTTAAAATCGTAAACTATCATTTTAACGATAATAATGAAACATTATGACAAATATTATGTATACGCTAGCTCTGATGAGGGAATTTTGCTCATTCTTTAATGAAAAAATGGTGTTGAATATTGATTTTACCAAATTTAATAATCTTATTTAATATTTTATGTTGTATTTCAAAATGCAATTAAAAGCTCAAAGAAATATATATGTTAAATACTATAAAAGGTATTTTATTTTACACATCCTCTATTTGATTCGAATACACAAACATTAAAAAGTTAAATTCCAATTTTGAACTTTACTAAATTTATTTTGATAAAATTAAAAATATTTTATGATATTATCACTGACCAGTATCAATTTGAATTTGAAAAAAGAATATCATTTTTTTAAACAAATTGAATTACTCTTTTATAAACACTGTTTGCTTATAATGTTTACGTATTCATTAAAATCTGATTACGTTTCATTGTTAAGTTCTTTGTAGTGACAAAGAGCCTCTTAATAAAAATGAGTGGCATTGATTTGATCGAAAACAGTATTTAATTGATGCTTGAATGTACGGAACCCGTTAGAGTTAAGATCGGTAACAATAAACCTACAAATTTTTATCTTTCACAACCTTTTGTTATTAATGAAACAATAAAAATAGTTGACGATCAAAGTTTCTTTAAGAGTTTAAGAAAACGTTCATTGAAAATTGACAAATTCTTATTAATATCTGGTAACATAATTCAACGCAATACGTATAGTTTTGAATCATTTTATTATATGTAATATAACACTGAACTAAATACAACAAACAAGAATTTTGAGACAATATTTAATATTTTAAAATCCTTACAATATCATTAATATGCAATAGTTCAGTGTTCAGATCACATTTTCTTTTTATATTTAAAAAATTAATTACAAAATATTTAATTTAATTAAATTTATAATATACAATCTCCTTTAAATTGACCTTATTTTTTAGTTTTGTAACAATACAACTATTACAATTATTTCTCAAAGTTTATTAATTCATACATTAATTTATTTGTAACTTTAAAATCTTAATTCATTCAATATTAAATTTTATTCGATAAATAATTATAATAATATTAAACAATTATTATTTTTCAAAATTCTGTGTTTTCCGCACTCGATATTAAAAGTAAATGAAAGTTAGGTTAATTTTATTTACTTATTTTAATATTGTATTGCATTTAAAAAATAGATATATTAATATCGTCATACCATCTTCTAAATCTTAATGCGTTCGTGGGTCATAATAAAATCATAACCTTTTTTAATCTTTAAATTATTTAATATGTTCATAATATTCTACTATATATAATAGAATGCAACAATTTAATGAATTTTTTTATATTAATTTTATTTTACAAGCAACAACAATCAACGTCTATTTTCTCGTTTCAATTGATCTGAATTAAACACAGATTTTTTATTATACATATATCATAATCAACTATTATTTCCCGCAGCTTCGTTCTTGTTTAAGTGTGTTGATTCCATGTGTAAGCCAATGTCTATGTCCTTTCTTGGATTTCAAGATCGCTTCATACCAAATTTCATCAAATTCGGTTCAGTGATTTGGTCGTAAAAGGCGACAGACAGACAGAGTTACTTTCACGTAATATTAATATAGATTTTAATTAAATAAAATGAATTAGAATATGTTCCAAATTTAAATTGTAGATAATGGTGATTTTTTTATCAATAAAGTATTGCACTTCCTTTAGTTGGTTATGTTATGGAAAATTAGAAGTAATGACGGTACCATAAACATGCCCGGAATCAAACCCGGAACCTCAGAGTGGCGTACCCATGAAAACGGGTGTTCACACTACTTTACTTTATGCAAGCCCGTCTGCGTAGGTACCATCCACTCATCAGTTATTCTACCGCCAAATAACAGTACTCAGTATTGTTGTGTTCCGGTTTGAAGGGTGAGTGAGCCAGTGTAACTACAGGCACAAGGGACATAACATCTTAGTTCCCAATGTTGGTGACACGTTGACGATATAAGGAATAGTTAATATTTCTTACAGCTTCATTGTCTATGGGTGATGTTGATCACTTACCATCAGGTGGCCCATATGCTTGTCGGCCAACAGTTTTTTTTATGGTATACATAAAAAAAAAACTCGACCACAGAAGTCGTAAATACCATCATCTCCAGGTATATACTTTTAATAATGTTAATCAAATACATATTCTATCGCCAGTAAAGTTTACTAAACTATTATTTAAAATACTGCCTCGATTTCGAGGTAGGTATGTATTTAGGTTACTAATATTGTTGTAATTAGCGTGCGCACATAGCGTTTCAATATAGTAATTCATTCGACATGCTGGACTGTGGTACGAGCTGCACTTAGAAGATCGGGGGTCATAAACATGTACAGCCTGCAAATGTCCCACTGCTGGGCCTCTCCCTTTGTGGAGGAGATTACGAGCATATTCCATGCACAATGCGGGTTGATGGATTTACATGTGGCAAAATTTCGAGGTCATTACACACATGTAGGTTTCCTCACGATGTTTTCGAACACGAGGTGAACTATACACAAATAAGGGACATGAAAATTCAGTGGTTTAAACCTGCGATCATCGGTTATGATGTACGCGTTCTAACCACCAGCCCATCTGGGCTCTCAGTATCCACCAAATTGATATTCTTATTTAAGACGGAAAGCGTGTCCTAGGTTTTGAAGTATTCTGTTGAATGGAACATATATTGAGTACTAGTCATAGTATTTTCAAATTTTGGTCTAAAATATTTAGACTAAATTATACTTTCACCTTTCTTAAAGACCGGCAACGCATCTGCTAGCCCTCTGGTGTTGCAGATGTCCATGGAAGGTGGTAGTCACTTATCGTCTGATGAGCCTCCTATACTATTAAAAAAAGAAAAACATCAGAATAATCATATATATACAAATTTCGTTAAGGCGTTCTTTATGTCCATCTAGATTGGTGGCACTATATTTTTTGTGCCATAATTAAGAAGACTGCAATAGCCTACCTGATGATAAGTAGTCTGCTCATCCCATTGGCGCCGTAAAACTATTACTTACATCATGGTTACCGAGACGCTATCCTTGTGTTTGTATTTACACTGGCTCACTTAGCCTATCCGGGTAAGATTGTTTGTGAGTTTTTTTACTGTTCTTATGTCTACGTTATTGACTCTGTCAGCTAGTATATTCAAAACGAGTAATTACTGAGTTTCTTGCCGGTTCTTATCGGTATCTACTTTTCCAACCGGTTGTAGCTTCACTAAATATAGTTGTTAAATGATGATTCGAAAATGCTTGCAAAAGCCTACTTGAATAATATATTTTTATTTAATTTGATTTGAAAATCATGCTTCTTTCCATGGCACGTTGGCTTTTTGCTAGCCTTACCTTGTGGGGAAGTATTATTGACCAAGTTTCATAGCCGTAAGTTAAAGGTAAAATACAGATCTTGAATGTTTTCTTTTTGACATGATTGCAGTAGTTCACGTATCAAAACATTAATTATGTCTCGCAAGATAACGTGTTCATTTCGAAGGGACCTCAATTTAATCGAATTAATGAGGCAATTCATCCTTAGACGAGACTTGGTACCCCTAGAATGATCATATGTAATTGTAAGATTTGAAAATTTATAATTCAACTACAAAAGAGGGATTTGATAAGGAAGCGTAGCGTTGTGTTTCTATTGGTCATTCTTAGGTCCGAGTTGCTTATTTCCAAAAAAAGTGTTTGATTTTTGACTGTTATAGTTCTGCTTTGTTTTAAAGTTTCCCATCATCCCTCCACACGAACTATACACGAGTTAAGCACGTGCATTCAGTTGTGTCTGCTCGAGTACGAACCCTTAGTCTTTGGTTATGATTCCGGTAAAATTCAGGCTGTCTCAGCTCTTTATAACTATACTAACGACCTGACCCGGCTTTCCACGGGTGCAATGCTGATACTAAATATACTACAGAATTTGTTTATTTCATCATCATCAGCCCGTTTTTGTCCACTGCTGGATATAAGCCTCTCCAAGCGCACGCCACTGCGGTCTTTCTCCGGCTACTCGCATCCAGCTCCTGCCTGCCGCCTTGCGTATATTGTCACTCCGCCGTGCCCTATTTGTTTATTTACAACATCACAACTACAAACTTCTAAAATTATCAGCGTTTCTTTATTATATTTTCCATGTATTATATGCAAAAACCCTTCCTCTCGAATTACTCTATCTATTTAAAAAAACCGCATCAAAATCCGTTGCTAAGTTTTAAAGATTTAAGCTTACAAAGGGATATAGGGACGGAGAAAGCGAATTTGTTTTATACTATGTAGCGATTCTGTTATCAGAATGCAAAATTTTCCTATTTAATTACATAAAACTCGTGATAATTACTATCAATTTAAAAAAAAATAATATGATTATAAATATATCATGAATTGCAAATTTATTTATGTATCTAATTATAGAATATGAATACTTTTATGAAACGTATGACCTTGTAGTAAGGAATTCTGTAAAAAAAAATATCACATGTTTTTAAAACAGTCTTCTTATCTATAACACAAAATAGTTTGGTCATAGTTATTAAGAAACTCAACGATTCCAAATTCAAATATTGTTAAATAAAATTGAACGTAAAATTTCATTGAACTAAAATCAATATAGTTATTACATAATTTATTATTAATTTAAAGAGTTCCAAATTTAATTTTTGTATCAAATAATCGAACTTTTTATTGCTTACATAAAAACACCTATGAAGACGCGCCCTTCCACGTTAAATAATCTCACACATACATACAAGATGTCTTAGTGTGCGTGAGGTAACTTATGTAAGAAAAGAGGCAGCAAAAAATACGAATTAGATTATGTGTTTAATGCACGCCGATAATTTGACGGATGCGTGCGACTTCGCGAGTGAACGGATATCTTGAATCTCTTACAAATGAGAACTAGTTATGTATTTAAAATTTACTTGTAATAAACGTATAATGTTAAAATAGTATTTATGAAACAATAAATAAATAAGAAGGGCCCGTCAATCACATCTCCGAGGACAGTTATGATAGTTACAGACACACGGAAAATTTTACTACTACAAATATGTATATGTATACGTATAATATGTTAGAGTAGAGCTGAGATGGCCCAGTGGTTAAAACGTGTACATCTAAACCGATGATTTCGGGTTCAAACCCAGGCAAGCACCACTATATATATGTGCTTAATTTGTGTTTATAATTCATCTCGTGCTCGGCGGCGAAGAAAAAGATCGTGAGGAAAGTTGCATGTGTCTAATTTCATCGAAATTCTGCCATATGGGCATTCCATCAACCCGCATTGGGAGAGGAGGCCTAAGCCCAGCTGTGGGAAATTTCCAGGCTGTTTCTTTATATATGTTAAGTTTTGCCTGAAGACAACAGTACTGGAATAAAAAAAAATCTATAATGTTTCTTATTAGATTTAATAAAACGCCTTATGAGATAAAAATAGCAATTGATAAATTTGAGTGTTATTAAGTAAACTTACGATTAGTAAGTTAATAGTATAATGAAAATTATTATTTTAATCAATATATATGCTAGACTTTATTCAATATAATTGTATTGATTCATTACTTTTGTTAAATAATAAATAAACAGGCTAACAGCAGAAGGGTAGTTTTATATTCGACGATTGAGGGTTTGGGATTTCAAAGAGTTATAAATTTAATTATTTTTAAAAGTTTAAAATATTAATTTTACACAATTATATAATTTTACACAATTTTATACAATTATAATTTTACAGCTAATAATAAAAACGAACTATACGATTACAAGTGTATTTATAAAGATTATTAAACAAATACAAATATTTTTTTATTCAAATAAACATAAAAAGAATAAAATTGAACGAAAGCAAAAAATCCTAAGTCCGATTTTGTCCGATCACGTCCGAATTCTTGAAATGTTCGTAGAAAATAAATAAATTGCCATTATTCCGATTCCTCCCCCGCGCATCATTACAGAACCCTTGACGTTTCAACCCTTCCGTTGTCTGTCACTGTACATCAATTAATGGACGCTAATTAATATGACGTTTTGTTTTATATCATCAAATTAATGAGTACCGCAAGCATCCCCACCATTGTGGGGGGAGTCGTCAATTTATGCGAAGGACGCAACGGATAGTTTGATTTATTCCATCATTTATCATCTTTTATGGCGATTTATGGGTTCGAGGGAAATGATTTCGTATTTTTTATTTAATTATTAATTATATACATTGCATCTGAAGGTTTTTAGTTTATTAATTTACGAGTTTGGAGTGATGAGGCGTTTTAATTATAGGTGAGGAAAAGTTATTTAAGGGAACCGGTAGGGCTTTGCACTGGCCTGGATGGGTATCATCCGCTCACCAGTATTTTAATGCTATACATTCATTTAAATTGTATCACTATATTCGCTTTTAAGAACAAATATCTCATTAACAAATGGATACAATTATCGATATTCCTCAAAACACAAAAACAAGCGTAAAATTGTGAAACGTATACTATAAGAAAGTTGTATTATCAATTGTAAAAACCAGCAAGGTGCGTGAAAATCTAACCCATCAACTTCAGCGCCACAAAAGAGTCCAACACCTGACTGATGGGTCCCTTTGACTCCTCGTTGAGTAAATAGCCAGATTTGGATCGCACAATAAATGATTTACTTTGAGGTCGCGGTAATAAGCGAATTGATGTTCATCGGTGGCCCGTCATTTGTCTCAGGGTTAACTTGCTCGGGTTTTAAGGAGCTCGAGGGTTTTGGCGAGCGAATGATTCGTTCGTTCAATCATTCAATAGTTGAATGAGATGAATATTTTGTTACTTGTCAATACTAATATTTCTATATTAACCATAAAGTTAGCATACCATTCGTTTGTTTTATTTTAAACAAAAATTGTTAGACATTTATTTTTTTATTTATGATGAATATGTGAATACTATTGTCAAATCCATGTAAGTATCTTTGTGATGACACATCTACGTCACATGTACCAAAATATACGATAATAACCACAAAAAGCAATTACGATTTCGAGCGACATAATTGAAAAATAACCTCAAACAATCCGAATTAGGTACTCAAACCCATTGAAGCGTCCCGAGTGAAGTGGAGCACGCAACACGTGTCCAAAAGTGGACGAATTGTAAACACGTGCAAATATGCCGGAAGGCGATGCCTGACGGTTAATTTACAACAGATTATAAAATCAATCGAATGCAAAAACTTTTATTAATATTTATTCGACTTTTTTTTTTATTAATGATTGAGTTTAGACCTTGAGACGGCTTAGCTAGTACATGTCAGATTTGATTGAAGATTTCCAGTTCGGACACAGGAACCCTTGAGTCTTGACGTACTTATAATTCATGTCTTCTCTTATAATTCTGTCTTTCGTTGAAGAAATTTTCCTTCATATGAAGGGAATCTTCAAGTTGTGGATGTACTATCTATGTACTTCTCCATAGGATGTGACGCCTTATTCCACCACCATGTAATTATAGGGAATCGCTTGATTTCATATATAAGTTTTAAAATCAATATGAATAACAACAACTAATATTATTATAAATTTAATTCTAAAATCAAACTATACTAACTACACACACATTACAAACACACACACAGCACACAAACAAACAAACAACTGCGTTGTATTTCCAATTGTGCGAAAGAGAAAATAATAAACGTAGTCGGAAAACTTTTCGTCCATAACCAAAAGTCATATACGACGTTGCGTATTGTCATATTTCAAGAATGACAAAGACATGTTGACTGTTCGTTTGTTTTTTTTGGATTTCGGACATTATAACCCGTTGTCTGCGTAGGTGATATAAATTAATACGTTTCGTTTTTGATGTGATGTATGATATGCGGTATTTCCTTGTTATTATGGCGTGGCATATTAAATGTGATCGTGATTTACTGTTGAGTGTTGTAGTGTTTTGTTTTGTTTATATTTTTAAACTGAATGAAATAGAATGTGGTTCTTTAACGTTTCATATTAAACTACTGAGTGAGGTTTTATAGAATTCAACTTAAAAAAATTTGCATGAAACCAATATAAAAATTGCTATTATATCTTTTGAGTGATATTGGAGGTTCTACGAAAGAAACGATGGATGGATTGTGTGAAAGTTATGGCTGAAAAGGATGTTACGTGTTAGATGACGTCAGGTAGAGAAGTGTGGAAGAAGACATGCTGTCAAATAAACTTGGGATAAGGGACAGGGGGATGATATACATTGGAGGTTTTTTTAACATCAATAATTGGTAATTTCGTATTGAGTCAGCGGTGGATACTCTAAATACGAATGTTTAACGAAGGGCGAGTCGTTTTAATTGTATTTTATTACATTTCGTCATTTCCTTGTAGCTATTACGAAAGGTTTTCTTTTAGAATACATAGTTCTTGTAATAAGCAAGTGCAATCGACTTTAATGTGACCATACATCCCACTTTTACTTAGGACAGTCCCGTTTTCAAGTAACATGCCCCAATAAATACACCTAATAAAAAAAAGAAAACAAATATCGATATATGCCTAAAAGTCAGTCCACTCGATTCGATTAAATAAAATTCATTATTTACTAATTACATATTAATAAACATGAAATAAAAAAAGAACAGTTAACAAATAAGGTATCCCGTTTTTATGAGAGAAGTGATTTATTGATTTTATAATACATATAAATAATTTTTAATTATTAAAATAATTTAACATTAAGTTTATTTTATACTAATCCGCGGCTTCGCTTGCGCTTTAGGGTAATGGTTGTCATGTGTTAGACAATTAATAGCCTATCAAAATCAAAATAAACTGTATTCAAGTAGGATTTAAGCCCTCTTGAATCGCCATTTTACAATTAAGTGAAGCTACCACCGGATCGGAAAGTAGAAGTTACTCTTTTTCAACATTTAAAAAATACAAAGTCAAGTTAGTTAAATACAATTATTAAAATTAATATATCCTGCTTGGAAGTCGACAGGTATTAACTCCACGCTTTTTTATCTTCTATAAAATCTTGTATCGAATAATATGCCTATGTATCTACTTGGATTTAAAGTTGGCTTCATAATTCATTTCATCAAATTCAGTTCAGCGGTTTTGTCCTGAAAGAGCGACAGACAGACAGAGTTACTTTCACATTTATAATATTTATATATATTTATGAATAAAGAACAATAAAACAAAAACAATGAAACAAGCATATATGTAATTGTTAAACACATAATATATTTCAATCATTCGAAACATGTTTAAAAAAAGACACATAGCTATTTAGGTTTAAAAACGCCTCAAGCGTCGCACACATCGAAGGTCGCAACAGCGCCATCTGTTGTGTCGTGATGGATGAGCGGACATGTGTCCGTAATGCGCGGACAAAGCCGAAATATTAACGATAGCTTTGCAGCTTTGAGTAAAAAAAAACGTCATTAATCAAATCATATGCGTTTTTGTGCAATATACATTAAATTAATGTGCTTATGGACGTATTTTGTTAATTATACGTTACTGAGAATTCAATGAAATTTTAGTAATGTATACCCACATTTGTGCATAATAGAGAAAACTCAATAAAAATATTTTAAATATGAAAATGCTTGTATTTACTTTTAATTTATTTTAAATTAAGACGAATTATGTACAATACTTAGTATACGCATTTAAATGTCGTATTCACTGATATGGATTTTTAACATTTCAAGAATGAAATGAGATCTAACAGAATAGGTCTTTGACTGGTGGTTCCAAGGTGTATGCAATCTTACTTATATTCGATCTAAGCATACAGCAATAAAGTACACATTAATAACAGTATAAAAACGCTAGTAACGTAATTATCGATTAAATATCATAAAACATATCGTGAACTTATCGATAGAAACACATGTTTCATAATAAATAGAATAATGACGCACCATCGTGATCACTTTGTTCAGCAACCCTTACGTGCATTCGACTATGACGGATGACGGATGGACGGGGGCCGGCGAGACCCGCTCCAGATATATGCCCGTCGATCAATCCAAGTGACGTTGACGAGTTGAAAGCAAGCTCCCGTGCTGGTGAGCGCGACATATAATTATATATTGCACGTGAAAAATATTATAACCTTTTAAGCTTAATAGACTTCTTAGTTACATTGTGATAATTTATACGGATATTTTCAAATGTGTGTGTGTGTGTGTGTCGTTGCTATTAAAATGTGTGTATGTGTCATACAGGTGTGTGTATAATATAAAATGTGCTAATTATTTTATGGACACTTCTATTTGTCTTAGCTAGGGTCATGATCAACACCAAAGGCTTAACTGGAAGATATTAAATAAAAATCAAATATGAGACAACATCGCATACATTACTGTGATCCTAATGTGTTATGGAAAATCAGAAGTAAAGACGGTACCACAAACACCCGGACCCGAGACAACATAGAAAAATAATGATCGTCAAATATATAGATATTGTAATTTTAGAAATGAATTTCTTGAGATTTTAGCTATTTCTACGATTCTTTCGCAGTATCCGTTCGATGGGAAGAATTCTTCAAGTTAAGGTTATAAAATATTGACACACGAAAGAGAAGAAACTTAAACTGAAAGAGAAAGCGATTTGGTTCTGTATCACATGCTTTTTTGTGTAAAGTAAAAGAGAGGAAAAGAGCTACCACGCTGCTCCTATACGGATTGGTAGATATGTTTGCCACAATTATACCTACATGTAGATTTCCTCACGATATTATCCTTCATCTCTGATCAGGAAATGAATTATAAATACAAATTAAGCATCTATAAATGAACTTTTGCTTATTGCAATTTTTGGTCGAATCGAAAATACTGATATTTTGGGGTACAATAAAAAATATATGGACTCTATCCCCACGTATTACAAAACATATTATCCCTATCGAATCTATAAACGCAACAAATTCAAAAACTACCGAATAGAATTCCGTACGTTTTTCACCAATGTGAATCATGAGCAAGATTTTTTGGAAATTGATTGAAATATGAAGATGCATGTTAAGATGAAACTTTACTGGCTTATGCCGAGTAGACCAATAGTTATATGTATTTACATTTTACATACATACATAGTAATTTATTCTATCAGTATATAAATATAAATACAACAACAATAGCAGCCTTTTAATTTCCCACTACTGGGCTAAGGTCTCTCTCTTTTGAGGAGAAGGTTCACAACATATTCCACCACACTGTTCCAATGCGGTTTGGTGGAATACACACGTGGCAGAATTTCTATGAAATTTGATACATGCAGGTTTCATCACGATGTTTTCCTTTACCGCCGAGTACGAGATGCATTATAAACACAAATTAAGTACATGCACATTCAGTGGTGCTTTCCTGGGTTTGATTTCGCAATCATCGTTTAAGGTACACGCGTTCTAACCACTGGGTCATCTCGGCCCTTTAAGGTTATAATACTCAATAGTATTATTATTTATCCCGATATATTAATCGATATAGCATTCGTCCGAACTTCTTAAGCCGTCAATGCGCGCGACATTTCGATGACAGCTGATTGAAGTGAGTTGGGTCCCTCCATTTAGTTATTGTGACGGAATCAGGTGTACGCCTTGAACAGTGAAAGGGTTCGGCCTGCTATCTACTGGATATATAGCGCTATTATAAGTTTTTTGTAGGATAGAATAACTCAACTGTTTAATTATATGACTGGGGTTATAATTAGCGGAAAATAGTTCAATTTTTATTTTCATTAATAATATAGACTCAAGTGAAATTGGCGTTATATTAACGGTAAAAATGTAAGGAAAACTCTTTTTTACATATTTTCATTTTCAGAGGCTTAATAGAGATATCGTTAGTTACACTAAGTTTATTATAAGCGGACTTCTAATAAATATTACGCAATCATATAATCTATCGCCAAACTACGTAGATCTATTGATGTGTTACGGTTTGTACTATAAGTAATTCAGTGTAACTACAGGCACAAGGGACATAACATCTTAGTACCCAATGTTGACATTTGACGTTTTGGTGATGTAAGGGACGAGTTGTTGAGCGCCAATGTTTTTGGAATTTTGGTGAATACTTATCAACACCTAAACCAAACCTTTGCACTCAAAGTGAAATAGGGTAAATTAAGGGTAGGGTATTTTCTTTTTTTTAACCGAAGCTACGCTATAAACTTTATTCAGTGTGCAACAATCTCTACTTGACATTCAATATTTAAGTTGTTAATTTGATCAGATGTCAGTCGAAACGATATGAAAATCATTTTTTAGGTCCTGTCTCGTCGAAGGCTCTGGGAGAAGGTTGCGCGTTGGGAATTATTTCAACATTGTTTTTTAACTTTAATTCTGTTAAATCGTGATCACTGATTGTCAGTTTTGGGTCATACTCGTGTAATTTCAATGTCAATCAAGGTGTCACAGACTGCGGAGCTAGACCGAGTAATTCGAAAAAGTCGAAATTGTAATTTCATGTAAATTGTTCAGCTCAATTGGTTTAATTATAAGATCAACTGCAACATAAATAAAACAAAAACTAAATATTTCATTGGTCTCTATATAAAGTAGTTACTATAACATATATGAGTAGAGTTAATGATAGCAATTATTATCAAATTATAATATTTATGTGAAAAATTAGAAATCTCGAAGTATACTATAGTTACGAATGTACGTACAATCCTATTTTTTGCTATTGTCAAGGGCATAGGGTGGTGTAGGCGGCGTGAGTCAGGAATTTGTATGTATTAATTAACCGCTGAATGAATTGTAAAACTAAACAACATTTTGTGATTTAACAACAACTCTTTGTGATTTTTGTGATGAGTCGTTTGGATGTTTTAATTTGTATTCATCCTCATCACCCTGCCCTTATGCCAATTTCATTTGGTGTCGGCGCAGCGCTTCTCCTTCCATACTTCTCTGTCGGATTTGATTTCAAGACGCTTTCTTTCTAACCATATCGTCTTTCACACAATCCATCCATCGTTTCTTTGTTCGTCCTCTACCTCTACAGCCATCCACGTCCCAAGACCTTGTATATATGTAATAACAGTAAAAATATACCCATTCCGAAGTTCTGGGTTAAAACTGCTAATCGGCTCAAATAAAATCTGGTTCCTGTGTCAAAATCATTGTCAACTCGGAGCCAGGGATTTGACAAGGTTACACTAATGAATGTTACAGAAAGTGAAGATATTGTTTCTGCCTCTAAATTGCATTTTGTATTGATAAATAGTATATGTACCTGTGTTTATAAGCTTATAAGCACATTGTTCTGGAATATATCCGTAGAGGTCATAAATAAAATATGTACATATTGATAAAGATACATAATCATAATAGATTACTTATTAGGAACAATTACCAATCGTATAACAAAAAAGAAAAATTGAAACCCGAAACCCGACCGCGCCCTATTTAAAACAATATTCATAACCATTTAATTTACCGGCCACTTAATCGATTGAAAATTCACCTACCCTTGACCGAAAATATATCTACGTATTATATACCTTATTTACATTGGAATAAGGTACCGAAATGTTTTAAAGTTGAAATATGAGTGGTACAGTCGCCGGCAACAGTGATTGATGTGCGCTGACTGACGTGTGCACGAAACGTGGGGTGGACGTACAGTGGGACAAATGTTAAGATTTGGCGATCTGATACAAAATAAACCAATTTAATTTTAACTTTTTTTAGACAAATAAAAACTTTTTTGTGGATCTTATTTCGAAATTCGAATGTCATCCTTGATTTGCGTGTATTTATTCTATTTACGAATTATGAAGGGCTAGATTATTTTTTCTTAATTTTTATGAAATATAGATACATATAGATATAGGAAATGCAATGATACCCTTATACAACACCAGAGTCTCAGTATCACATGGGTACAATAAGGGTACAATAAAACTTTTACATACAAGAATAAACGTAAAAAGAAAAATTCAGATTTTTACCGAAAAGAAAAGTCAAAATTCTTGACATTTCTCTAATAAAACTTTCACGTATTATATGTACATCAACATGAATTGATCTGTTTATTGACGAAAACCGCATTAAAATCCTTAACATAGATTAAAAAATCTAAGCGTACAAACATGAAGCGACTTTGTTTCATACTATCAAGAGTTAATGTTCTTTGAACCTAAAGTATACTTCTCTCTTGACTTGGACCGCATACAATAGTTGGGTTATAGTATACGTAAACATCGTTTTAGTATACACAATGTGACCTGGTCGTTTTTAACACGCGCCATCGGGTTAAGCTTAGTAAAAACTAACGATTATGTATTTTTAATATTTGTTTTTCATTTTATACGAATTGAGGAATGTAAAACTAAAACGAAATGGATCATTGGTCGTTTTAATTTAAATCGATTTTATTGGTTTGGTAATGTTTCTTTTGTTTGTTTTCGAACGCTGAATGGACGGATGGTAAGTTTTTTTTTGTGGTATAAGTTGGCGGACGAGCATATGGGCTACCTGATGGTAAGTGGTCACCATCACCCATAAACAATGACGCTGTAAGAAATATTAACTATTCCTTATATCGTCAATGTGCCACCAACCTTGGGAACTAAGATGTTATGTCCCTTGTGCCTGTAGTTACACTGGCTCACTCACCCTTCAGACCGGAACACAACAATACTGAGTACTGTTATTTGGCGGTAGAATAACTGATGAGTGGGTGGTACCTACCCAGGCGGGCTTGCACAAAGCCCTACCACCAAGTGAAGTGACACCGTCGAGTCAAAGTCAAAATCTATATTAATATTATAAATGTGAAATGTCTGTCTGTTTGTTTGTTGCTCTTTTACGACCGAACTGCTGAATCGAATTTGACGAAATTTGGTGTGAAGCAAACTTGAACTCCGAGAAAGGAAAAGGCTACCTTTTTGGCCTAACATATGACGACCGATAACTTAAAACGCCAGCTATGTCGTGGGCGAATACTAGTACACCATATTTAAGTTGGTTCTTACAAGTACTCTTGAATCCTTTTGAGTTTACCGACAAGAACTAATAGTAAGAAAGTCAGTAGATTCTCTTTTCCAAAGGATTTAATTAAATTATTATGATAACGAATTAATTGACGATTACTAACCCCGCGCTTTTCGAATTATCTTTTCTTTAGTCGAGAAATTCGTCTTTATAATATAAATGTATTTCATAAATAGGTCTGTTTTTTTGTTGAATGCGAACACTTTACCCTTGATACAATGAATCGTCGTTGCTGAGAAAGAAACTTGGTGTTGCAAGTTATTTTTACTTGTCGACATAGACATATCTAATATACATTCGTTACGTATTTACATAAAGATCTATCGGGATGTCAAAAGTAATTAGTATTGCTGTTTAGCGATAGAATTAGAAGCTATATAGACGGAAATCAATCTGGGCCTTATGCAGCCTTTTTATAATGTTATATATACATATTTAGTCGACTCTGCTCAGTCCTTAAGACTTGTTTTATATATATAAATATTTTTTTTATGATATAGGTTGACGGACGAGCAAATAGCCTCATGGTAATAGGTCACAATCGCCCATAGAGATACACATAGACTATAAGAATTATTATATCGTTTAATATCGCCACTGCGCCACAAACTTTGAGAACTAAGATGTCATGTCACTTATGTAGTTACACCGGTTAATCGTTTCACGCACACAAAGATATCTTATAAGCACGAGTATCACTCACTCATGCTTATGTAAGTTTACGTGGAGGGGCGCGCCCTCGTGAACGAATTGATCCATACAAGCTATTTACTATTTCGCCACGTCCGGCTACGGAATTAAATTGCATTGAATTCCGATATTGCAAGTGTAATGCATGATTTTAAAATTCATAGCTTGATTGAATTAATTAACACAATCTTGTTATTTGATTCTTAACATAGATATCTGTTTTAGATATTCTGGATATACACAAAACAAATCAACAAACACAACAATGTATAGTGGACTATTATATATTCTCAACAATATTAGGGTCTTATGATAATTATTTATTACCAATGCGTCACGCGACACAAAGATGATGCTTTGTGTTGTGTATTGCCATTATTGCTGTTATTGGCCCTGAAGCAAAAGAGTGGTTACAATACTATTAACGTGTGTATCTCTTTGTTGCTTCTAAGTTCATTTCATCAGTTTAGGGATGAATCGTTTTTGAGTGTTCTTAGATATGATTCAAAAAGTTGTTCAGCTGTTTGAATATTATATGGTATTTTGTAGTTGTTGACGGGATGTAAGCAAATTCTAGTAACCTAATCGATTTGAAATGTAGTGTCCCGTAACTTCACAATTTTAACATTGATATTACAGGAATCTGAGATGGCCCAGTGGTTAGAACGCGTGCATCTTAACCGATGAGTGCGGGTTCAAACCCAGGCAAGCACCACTATATATGCTTAATTTGTGTTTATAATTCATCTCGTGCTCGGCGGTGAAGGGAAACATCGTGAGGAAACCTGCATGTGTCTAGTTTCATCGAAATTCTGCCACATGTGCATTCCACCAAAACGCATTGGAACAGCGTGGTGGAATATGTTCCAAGCCCTCTCCTTAATGGAAGAGGAGGCCTTATCTCAGCAGTGGGAAATGTACAGGCTGTTACTTTACTTTACTTTACTATTACATGAATCTGGTAATTTTGATATGCCGTTGTAGCGTTATCAAATAAATAAATAAATCAAATCAAAATATTTAAGTAGGCTTCTACAAGGAGTTTTGATTCGTCATAATGAAAACTATATCTCAAATCGTACTAAGAAGAACCGGCATGAAGCTCAGTAGTTACTCATCAGCAAATGTCAGTTCACTGTTGGACATGAGCTGGTACGTTACCACTGAGATCGTTCTTCAGTTCTTCTCCTCCAATTCCTGTCCAATGCCTTACAAATATTATATATTTACCATATAAGTTTTATATAATAAACAAGTGTCTCCACTTATTACAGGTCTTTGACAAATGATATTGATTTGTAATATGGCTTACGGCTCGCGATAGTTGAATATGATAATAATCTTAGAAAGTTTTTTAATGAATAAGTAACAAATCTCATCCCTAAAAATGGGATCTCTGCGAACATTCGAGAGCTAAATAAGAAAACTGTAAGCGCTTTTTAAATATTGCTGTTGCTAATACAACGCGCCTTGTTAATAGTTCATTGTTGAAAGTCAAAAATGGCGCTTGACGTTTAATTAAAAAACCTATTTTAACGATCTGTCAGATTTGGACTTATTGAGATTGAGGTCTGGTTCATTATTCAACTCATTTAGTTGAGTTTGTTTTTTATACTGTGTGTGTGTGTGTGTGTGTGTGTGTAATTTGATTTGATAACCGGTGGTAAAAACGCGTGCATCTAAACCGATGATTTCGGGTTGAAACCCAGGCAACCACCACTATTCACACACATATTCATGTGTGTAATTTGTGTTTATAATTCATCTCGTGCTCGGCGGTGAAGGGAAACATCGTGAGGAAACAAGCTTGTGTCTAATTTCATACAGATTCTGCCACATGTGTATTCCACCAACCATATGTTCCAAGCCTTCTCTTCAAAGCGAGAAGAGGCCTTAGCCCAGCAATGGGAAATTTACAAGCTGTTGCTGATCTTACCTGTAGGCACTATTAGTCTAGGAGAGCTTATCATATTTAGACTATTTCATGTAATAAACATAAATATTTTATGAAATCGAGACTCAATATGACTAGATACAGTTTGTATTACATTCAAGTGACAGTCTCGTCATGTAATCCAGCAGAACACATGAGATCACTTGTAGTATTAATTGCATATGAGTTAATCGATTGGCTCCCACGACCGCAGATACACACCTCGACCAAAGTATTTATATCGAAACATTAAATCACACAGGAACATAGGCCTTGGGTGATTATGATAGAGCTGATGTTTCTGTGTAAGTTTGGTGCGGGTGTACCAAGTTGTGTTGTTGCGTGTACATTTTAACGACAGTTTTTGTAATGTTGGAGCGCCACTTGGACTTATTAAGCGACCGCCGCGAGTGCACACTCGCTGAGTTTGGAAGATGTGTTTGTATGGATAAGACAATGAATATAATGAATATTTTACTAGATTAATTTATGATTTTGATGTCAACTGTATGGGAACTAATTTCGATACTGTTGAAAAAACTTAATAATGAAATGTAATATTGTAGTTCAATTTTTGATGTAAAATCTAATAAGAAAATCAATTAACAATTGCAACTAAATAATACAGTTTAAATCGTTCATCATACTGATAGATTTGTACTGTAATCAAAAACCAACAGAATCAAAATAAACGTCAAAATATTTACGGAATATATCAGAACCCAAATATACAATCAGTTGAAAATAAAAAATAAAATCAGCGTTCGATTTTTGAAAATGTCATTACTATAATAAGTATTCATTACCACTATTGCTAAAAAAGAATTTCGGTGTTCGATTTTTGAAAATGTCACCAGTATAGAATATATTCGTAGCTGGTATCTGTGTCTATTGCTAATTCTGCAAGATCATGCAATAACGCAGTTCTCAATAAAGTATCTCCTTTAAAACGATCTCGAGACAAGTCCACTCGTCTCTCGTCGCTAGCTATTAGTCTCTCGAGATTAATGCCGTCGGTTTTGACAATTGATTTATGTCCGTCAAGGCTCGTCACGGCGGCGCGCGCGCATCTGCCCTCCACTTCTCAGAACAAATATTGGCCAAAGATTATGTAATGCAGACTTACTTAGTTATTACCTTGAACTAATCTTCGTTTTTAATATGTTAAAAAAATACTTAATTAAATCAGTTAATACTTTAACGTTGTGATGTTTTTCTTGTTAACATTTAAGTATTTTTAAAGCGTGTACTGTGGTAGCGTCTTTTTTTTTTCTTACGTTATTTTCTACGCATATATTTTGATTTATTTGTTGTGTTCTGTAAGTAAAATAAATGGTAATAAAGTAACCTATACTTCTACATTAATATTATAAATGTGAAAGTAACTCTGTCTGCCTGCTTGTCTGTCCCTCTTTCACAACCAAACTAATGAAGCGAATTTGATGAGATTTGGTATGAAGCTATCTTGAAGTCCATGGAAGGACACAGGCTACTTTTTTGCCTGGCACATGACAACCAATCCCCTCAAACGTGGCGAAACTACGACAACTAGCAACTTATATATCAGATAATTATCAATAGCATTGACAATGTCACTGTGACACTTTAATATCGAATTTGACTACAACGTATATGTAAGAACTAGCGCGCACTGGTAACTTTTGTCACGGTGACTGTTTCGTCACTCTTGTCGAGTCCGTGAATATGTACAGATGCAGACACAAATGTCACGTCGTAATGTGTCACCTCCATACATATTCATGGATTCGACAAGAGTGACGAAACAGTCACCGTGACAAAAGTTACCAGCGCCCTAGTTCTAACATTACTTATATTTTTAGGCGTACTTTGTTTAATATCAAAAACATTCATCTAGATCGCATCTCACATCAGTCTAAATAAAAAGCTAGTGAAACTGCGAAGCGAATTTACCTTTATCATGACATCACACAATAAAGCCTTCACTGAAACGCCCTACATTTGGTATTGTAGTCTTAAATAAGACATAACAAAAAAACACATATAATTTTAAAGTATAGATTAAAAACATCAAAACAAATACAACATCATATTAACAACAGTGTCGTCGAAATGAATATGAATCGAGTGACAATTCTGTTGTACGAGGACAAGTGCCTGAGAGAAATCTCGGTGATATATCATTACTAAAATAGTTGGGACGTGTTTGCGGGAGCGGGTTTTAGCGAGAAAAGAAAATTTATTTTGATCTATTTCAAATATAATCGTTAGCAGCTGTTAACGACGCCGCGTTGTGAGGCGTTAGTGTATTAGATAATGTTCGAGCTGTGAAGACACATCATTACATACTATATAACTTAAAAAATGTTGTATATTTAGTATTAGTATTGTATCTGTGAGAAGTCAGGGCCGGTCGCTAGTATATTATAAAACAAAGTCACTTACCGCTGCCTGTACATATGAATGCTTTATCTTTAAAATTATGCAACGGATTTTGATGTCTTTTTTTTAATAGATATAATGATTGATAGCACAATATAGGAAATAAACACTGATAATCTTAAAAGTTTCTGATGTGTTCATAAATAAACAAAATCTGTAGTATATTTAGTATCAGTGTTGCATCCGTGCGGAGTCGGGCGGATTGTTAGTATAGTATAAAACAAAGTCGCTTACCGCTGTATGTACCTATGTATGCTTAGATCTTTAAAATTACGCAACGGATTTTGATGTGTTTTTTTAATAGATAGAATGATTGATAGGACAATATAGGAAATAAACACTGATAATCTTAAAAGTTTCTAATGTGATGTTGTAAATAAACAAAATCTGTAGTATATTTAGTAACAGTATTGCATCCATGTGAAGCCGGGGCAGTTCGGTAATTGAATAATAAAGATCTGGTGTTGTACACTGATGTTATGATGAGTAGAGTATATATACCAAAGCAATATACCTCAATTTGAAGTATTGCAGATCATTTTGAGTTTACTAATACATTTTCATTCATTATCATTCCTTCATGTTAAGTTATGAATAAATATGAGCCCAGGTTAGAAACAATGGAATTTTATTTTTTTGATTTTTATTTATTATTCGTCTCGTACTAAGCGGTCAAGATTGTCAAATAATAACGGCTCGTTAATAATAAATCACCCATCGACAATTACTCTAATCATTAATTATGAGTAAAGTAAAGTAAAGTAACAGCCTGTAAATTTAGTTAAGGCCTCCTCTCCCACTGAGAAAAGGGTTTGAAACATATTCCACCACGCTGTTCCAATGCGGGTTGGTGGAATGCACATGTAGCAGAATTTTGATGAAATTATACACATGCAGGTTTGCTCACGATGTTTTCCTTCACCGCCGAGCACGAGATGAATTATAAAACAAATTAATGTATAGTGGTGTTTGCCTGGGTTTGAACCCGAAATCATCGGTTAAGATTTACGTGTTCTAACTAGTGGGCTATCTGGGCTCTATTAATTATGAAACACAAACAGATTAAGTGCCCGGCGTTATATATATGTATATACATAGTAAACATAATACGTATGTATTTTATATTAAAGTAGAATTTCATAATATTAATCGTTACTTAGATACAGACTACCAAAAATATACTATACAATGTCACAAATATATATTTAAGTCTAATTAACAATCTGTCGTTGTAACAGTTGGCAGGTGAGTGACGGGGACGTGACGTCATGTGACGTGACAGTGACGTGACGTAATGAAATTTAACTTAGTGCGTATTGATTATGTTCGAATTTGATCCTTATGTTTATCACGCTTAGATTGTATTTTCTTTAGACAAATCTTGTTTACGTGTCCATTAATATTAATGTTACTTTTTTTATGATTATTATTGAAAGTTAAGCTCTTGATGGGCAGATTATATATGCATAGCTGATGATGATATCTTATGGACCAATTTCGACCACGGCTGTTATTATGAGTTCTCGGGGATGAAACATGGACTTCAAATTATAAGCTAGAGAAACACCAGTAGTCTCTATTCACTTTTGCTTCTGACATTACCAATGCTTTAGCTATTGAAGACCAAAGTATCAAAATCAACATGGCAATATTCAATTCATATATTTATGACTAAGACCAGTAATAGTGGTATATGTATTGTATTTTACTTTCTAAGTAAGTAGCTGCTCAGGTACCATCAGACAGGTGCCATCAACTCATCACATATTCACCTGCTTAATTGATTATATTGTGATGTGATTTGAAGGGTGAGTGGGCTAGTACTACAGTGACAAGGAACGAAGGGTAATATTTTTTGAGTAGCCTCTGTATTTACGTGGTAGTGACCACTTACCAAATGGTTTATTTGCCCGCCCACTCATTTTACAGTCATATAAAATTAAATGAAATTCAAATGCAACAATTCAGATGAAAAATCATTTCGTTACAAAACTAAAAAAATCTGTATTGAACACTCAGCGTAATTACAAAATTGATTCAAAATAGAGTTTTATAAAGCGTTGATTATTATCACATGAAAGAGTACGTTTATATATTTAAATAAATTTCATTAAACATTGCGTTTAGTACATAGTAAGTCGTGATTAATCAATCACTGTGTTTATTTATTGAATAAGTTTTTGGACACACTGGTCTACTGAACCGAGATATCCCAGTGGTTCGAACGCGTGCATCTTAACTGATGATTGCGGGTTAAAACCCAGGCAAGCACCACAGATTATTCATGTGTTTATAATTCATCTCGTCTTCGACGGTGAAGGAAAACATCGTGAGGGAACCTGCATGTGTCTAATTTTATAGGAGTTCTACCACATGTGCATTCCACCAACTCGGATTGGCACAGCGTGCTGGAATATGTGCCAACCCTTCTCCTCAAAGGAAGAGGAGGATTTAGCCCAGCAGAGGGAAATTTAAAGATCGTTGTCGTTGTTTTTGATAAGTTACAAAAAGTAAGTTACGTTTACGTTTTATGAGTTATTGTATGATATTGTCACAATACGTAAATATTGTTTTACAATCCGATAATTGGGGTACTAGCGAGATTTAGGAAGTATATTGCGTTTTAAGGTACACACTCGGTGTACGGGTACCACTCACTCATCAGATATTCCACTTCTAAACAGCATAACTTATTATTGTTGTGTTCCTGTACTGTAACTACAGATATAAGGGATGTAACATCTTAACTCCCAAGGCGCATTGACGATATAAAAAATGCTTAATATTTTTTGCAACACCAATATCTATAAATGATTGTCATCCACAACCACGTATATAAAATTTATATATATATATTACAAACAAAAGAACCACCGTAGCTCAAAAGTATGTATTAATTTATCACTCAAAGGAAAAAAAATATCTTGACCACTTTTGAAAGGTCTATACAAATTTTTGAAAATCACGAGTTATATATTTCATTCCCGTCCCGTTTATTGATTTTACATTCGCACATTCCATAAAAAAAGTCAATATATTTCCTCAAAATCGTGAATTAACTACGCTTCGCCGCCACAGATACACACAGCCGCGTAACAGCAACTATCTCAATAAATCAATTTTATACAATTCTACAAAAATACAATGACGAACAGACCGTGCTCCGGCCGTGAGGATTTGCATTAGTGATTACATTAATCATCCCCACATACAATTGGGGCAATAAAATCCATAAAACTTTGTATGGGACGCCATTAATTGTCATTGACAGCTGACAGCGGGGGAATGATTGACAAATGTCAGACGCGCGCGAATCCATAAAGGAAGTCTTTCATTTTGACACTTTTGTTTTTTTTTTTAAACTTCTAATGATGCAACGATGACTCGTGATATTCCTTTTTTTTTCTGTCTTTGTAATTACTGATTATTTGTTAAACGTGATTTGAAATTTTTTGATGAATAATGTTAGTGACAAATTTAATTTTTAACGTAATTTTCATAAGTGCTCAGTTCATAGACCCTGCAACTACTGAATCACTAGTTTTAATCATAGGGCCTTAGATAGTATATTTTTTGTTCTTCTTTTGTTGATTGTTTGAGTTCTATGAAAAGTGAAATGTAACTTTGCAACTTTCGTTTTGTATTTTAAGAATTTGATGCGAATGTGAAAATGTTCATTAAATTATTATTCTTTTGACATTAATTATTAACTATAAATTAATCAAATAGTGCATTAATGTTATATACGTACTTATAAAATATTTTATTCATAAACAATTGTGTACATATATATGAATAAAATTATCGTATAATATTAAGTTTTATACTACATTATATAACTAAAATTCTGATTGTAATTTCTTTTAAACAATTTAATATTTGTTAATAGCCATTATAAGCGAATATAGCTATTCTATTCGACGACACTGTGACGACTATTGAACGGCAGAAAGAGGTATCTACGACGGATCGATCCTTCGTCAATTGTCAGATACCAAGTTATCTCGTAAGTCTGACGGGCGTCACTCAAACTCGATATTGAATGAAATGTCTACGTTGAAACTAAATAGATTTTTTATTTTCAATTGTAATTCATGCTTCGTCAGAGTCGATCTGTGATAAGTTTATTAACAACTTAAATTCGAGGTAGTTAGTTAGTGTTTTATATAAGGAGTTCAATTTATAATATGTGTTTTGAAAACGAATTTTTTATTTTATTAATAAATATCTACTAATACTAATACACTATCCCAAAATACAAACACATTTTTAATGGCAATCCTCAAAGAATAACGAATATAAAATAAAACTTAATATAAATTAAATGTTAATTCTAAATTAAGCTTAAAACAATATTAGTTCCTAAACGTTTTTCTCAACATAATCAAGAGTTTATATGTATATTAGAAGAGAATGTGTTATGTTAATGCCTAAAACTTTACGATAGGCAGAGTCAGAGTAAGAATATCTTCGCCAGTTTTCATATTTTTCCTTAATCAAGTGTTAAACTCTTAGTACCTTTTGAATCTAAACATCAAATCATTGCGATGCAATATGTCATTCTCGGTCGGTAAAGCAGATTATCGCTCATACTGAGCACACGAAAACATATCTTAAGGTGACGAACCTTTCCTTACCCCGACTGTACTATCAAAATCGAATCCATAACTTATAAATCGTTGGTAATTTTCAGCATTATCATTGCATTTAATCAAATCAATCAAAATAAACTTTATTCAAGTGGGCTTTTTCAAGCACATTTGAATCGTCATTTAACAATTAAGTGAAGCTAAGCGGTTCGGAAAGTAGATTCTACCGAGAAGAACCGGCAAGAAAATCAGTAGTTAGTCTTTTTCAACATTTAAAAAAATACAGTCATGTTAGTTAATACAATTATTTAAATTAATATAAATATATCCTGCCTGGAAGTTTAGTTTATATAAGTGGAAAAAACAACGCAACAATATTAGATGCCCCTGCTCGCCCTGCTACGACCAATAAAAATAAATTACTATATATTTTTTCCTCCTTAAATTACACAAAATTCAAGTTGCTGCCAGCGAGCATAACTCAGCCTTCATATTTCGATCACATGCCGGCAAAAATAGTAGATTCATTATCAGGGCGATACATCAGAGCGTAATGGCCGGGAGGGGTGATTCATAACCTATAAATCAATGGTTTGACCGAAGTAATAGGCCAAATATTGTATATTAGGGTAGGAAACTTCTAGAGCTCGTACGGTGATGTACGTTGCCGTGCCAAGGCTACGTTCGACCTGGTCTCCTAACATTATTTCAATGGAGAAATACAGTAATTTACAAATTGTATCGTTGTATATGGTATTGAGTTTTTTTTTATTTATGTATATTACGACACAACTTAGATGTAGCATCGGTAAAATTCGTAAAATTGATCACATTCGAATTGAGTACGCTATCCCAAATTATCAATATTAATTTTTATGTGTATATGATCTTTACACAAACGTAGTAACTTGTAATATTATATGACCTAATATAATAGTCAATTTGACACGTCGATTTACATGCACTTGTTTTCTCGTATTGAACTGACGCGATAATCTATAGCGACGACTAGCAGCGAATGGCGCGATAGGGAGCTATTTCTATTTTTCGTGTAAATCGGCATTAATCGGTTTTATTTTCATTTCATTGCATTTTCCGATGCTACATCTAATTTCTATCATACATAGGTGGTCCACAAAACTAGCCTTAGTACTGTAACAAATATTAAACATCGTTAATGCGCCTCTGACCTTGGAAACAAAGATATGTCACATATACTCTCATGAAAATTTCAACCCGGAACACAGCAATACGAAAATAGCTGTATGTCGTTAAAATATCTGATGAGTGGTTAGTACCCATTCAGACGAGCTTGCCCAAACCCGGTAAGAAAAAGAGAGTGTACCTCTTCTTGCACATATAGTTGTGCATCTCTTGCGCAGTTGGTTACAATTGAGGTAGACAGTAATAAATGACTGTATGAAAATGATTTTCTATACATTACAATTAAAAAAAAAAAAACGAGCGTAAATCTTACAAATGTCGCATTTACTATGTAACATCTGACATCTCACCCTATAGCAACATTAACATTGTATCCTCTCAGAAAATTGGTACCATCTGACGACCACCTCTAGCACCGCGCGCTTATTGGTCTGTTACATACTTCCGTCCCTTTTCACTAACTGACCTTCACAGGTTGCAGGAAAGGGAGAAAAAATATATAACACGTAATTAAATTAATTATGATTTATATAATAATTTAAATGTCACCTAAGTACACGTATCATTCGTTAAATTAAGCCAACCATTCAACCAAGCACAAAATTTATAAACAGACGAGTTTATCAATGAAATGCATAAATAAATAATTGAAAAGAAAGCATCTGCCTGTATGAATAGTGGCTTAATCTCGGTGAAGTTATTAAAACTATAAAACGAAATTTTTATAGTTAGTGTTTTATACAAAAGTCGGCGTGACTGGCACACGGCATAATAAAATTGAATGAAACAATCCAATGATTTATTTTATAACCTCGGAAGGTTTTATGCGTCGAGTTGTTATTTATAAAAATTCGCATTTCTTTTTTCTTTGACGTTCTGTAGTCGGGTGCACGTGACTCTTATTCGGATGTTGCGGGTTCAACTCTGGCAAATAGTCAGTTGAGTTTTTAGTTTATCTGGAGGAAACCTTTTGTAGTTGTTACTTGGTGGTAGGGCTTTGTGCAAGCCTGTCTGGGTAAGTACCAACCTCTCAGTTATTCTAACGCCAAATAACAGTACTCAGTATTGTTGTGTTCCGGTTTGAAGGGTGAGTGAGCCAGTGTAACTTCAGGTGCAAGGGACATAAGATCTTAGTTCCCAAGGTTGGTGGTACTTTGACGATGTAAGAAATACTTAATATTTCTGACAGCGTCATTGTCTATGGGTGACCACTTACCATCAGGTGACCCATATGCTCGTCCGCCAACCTATATCATAAAAAAAAGTTT
The DNA here is from genome assembly GCF_905220365.1 of Vanessa cardui. Taxonomy (NCBI): domain Eukaryota; kingdom Metazoa; phylum Arthropoda; class Insecta; order Lepidoptera; family Nymphalidae; genus Vanessa; species Vanessa cardui. The sequence goes on along the minus strand of NC_061133.1, from coordinate 13,887,188 downwards.
AGCTTCCAGTTTTATAGTTAGATAGACTGATAAATGTGCTACCTGATGATAAGATTTCAGAACTACACGATAAAACGGATATTTTACCTTCAAAATAAAAAGATGAGAAAATCTTCTGAAGACTGTCCCGAAACCCGTGAAGTTTTAATTTTTATTCTAGCTTATTAAATTTGATTCATCCTTATCCAGGAAGTTAGACGAGAAAATGTAATACCTGATGAACAATTACTTTGTTACATTACATTTTTCACATTCTTCTCCTCAAAGGGAGAGGAGGCCTTTAGCCCAGCAGTGGGAATTTACAGGCTGTTGTTGTTGTTGTTTGTTGTTTCACATTAAAAAATAATATGTCGTCATTCTTGGTAGTACTAGTTGTGGCACTCGGCTTCGTTTGCGTGTTAGAGGTCAGTTGTCACTTGTTACGCAGCAAAACAGTAGCCCATGTCCATCCATGGAGTTCTAGTTCACTTCATAACAAATTCGATTCATTGGTTTGGTAGTGAAAAAGCGAGAGACTGACTGTCAGACAAAGTTACTTTCACGTTTATAATATTAGTATAGTATAGATAATGAAGAGACCCTACTCCCTTTGTATCACCAACTTAATAAAATACAAACGTAAAAGAAAAAAAAAAGAAACACGCAACACGTGATCTTGAAATTTTAGTATCCAATACCGTAGTGATGTTCTGCATGAAATCGTCCCAGAAATCGATAGAGTGCTATTATTTATTTCGGGCTGAATGACATCGTGTCATAGGCTGATCTACGAGCTGGTAGACATCAGTCCGGCTACATCAGAGGCGCCGCGATTGATGGCGAAATAAAAACTGCGAGTGCGTGACAAAATATATTCCTCTTTTTTTGCGTGTCGGCTTCAAACTTTCAAGTCAACCGATGGTTACAATAACCGTCGTAATTAACATTTAATTTATTAAAATTTAATGATTATTATACATTTGTCGGTTTAGATATTAAATTAAAAAATATATCTTAATTATACAACTAGCCTCTTATAAGTTTCAAAGTCATATTCAAATAAAGGTACTCAACTGATTATGAATGTAGATTCTATCAGAAAATACTAGTGTAGTATTTTTCACAAGAGTAGTATTGAAAATACACGTACTCTTACTAGAATACTTGTATTAGACTATACTTAGTCTTATCACAAAAGTAATAAAGCAAACTTACGAACTTTGTCATTAAATTGAAACGTTATAATTGTTTGATTTGAAATTAGTTTTACTTTTAAACTCAAATTCCTTTATTCAATATAGAAGCATTACACTTACTTATTGATGGTCAAATTAAACAGTACCACCGGTACGCAAAAGAAAACACCCCGACCTGAGAAGAACTGGCGAAAGGCACTCTCAGCTTTATTTGTCAAACTAGTTAAATTTAACAGTAATTAAAATCAAGAACTATGTGTTTAGCATTATATATGAATGCATCTTATAGGTTTAAGGATTCGTTTATCTTATCTCTCCTCTCCTTTCCTATCTTCGATTTAATGAACTAATTAAACAGTAGAAATTAAACAAAATCAAAATATACTTTATTCAAAATGGCTTTTACAAGCACTTTTGATCATTCAATAAACTATATTAAATGAAGGTTCGGAATGCAGAATCTACCGAGATGCAAGAAAGTAGTTACTGTTTTTCAATTTTAAAAATACAAAGTCGTGTTATTTACATATAATTACATATGTATATAATACATCCTGCCTGAAAGTCAAAAAGTATTAGTTAAAATTATAACGAATTAATATATAACCACATATTATCAATATTAATATAACATTATAAATGTGACAGGAACTGTTCGTCTGTCTGTCGATCTTTCACGACCAAACCGCTGAACCGAATTTGATGAAATTTGGTATGAAGCAAACTTGACCGCACAGAGAGGACATACGCTACCTTTTTGCCTGACACAAGACAACCAACATCCTAAAAAGCAAGTGAATCCGCGGGCGACTACTAGTACATACTTTCTTGTATTACGTCATAATTTTTTTTCAATTCTTTTTAACATTAAATTTATTGTACAGAAAATTTAAAATAATAAGATATTTAAACTTATGTTTATTTATTCTTTCGAATTTAAAGTTCGTAAAAAAACGTGAAATTACAATATGCTTATTTTCATGTGTATCTATTTAATTCTAAGTATAAATAATTAAAAATATAATTAACATTTAAATTTGTTTAGGACCTATTAGACAGATCGTAACTATTATATGCAAATTTACTTTTATAAGAAAAATTTGAAATGCTTCATACTTTTTTTATATTCATTACGTTTTATACCAGTTTAAAAGGTAATTACTATATATACTAATACTACTAATATTTTATTTAATGAATCATTATTCAACAGTTATTTTGTATTTTGTAGTTTGGTTTATGTATAAGATATAATTGTTTAATTTTTTTTCATAAAGTTTTCTAAATAAAAATATAATAAATTATGGACTATAATTTTTAGTTCAGAAATTTTGATATTTGTTGATTATTCAAAATCATCACCAGTTGAGACTTGAAGCAATTAACTGTTAAGGCAAGAGAAAAAAAAATACCGACATTTGACTGAAAAAGATGAATAATATTCATCACCCGCACATTATACCATGACGTCACGACAAGAAACGTTCAACCTCCCACAGTTAGAAACTAAACGCTACCTTCTACACACTACTCATGTTTAATCTTGTATTTGACCTTGGAACGATATCGTGTGAAGCAGCATTAAGGAGAAAATACCTAGAAGCACAAATCAGAAGGTATAATTCTTCACGATCCACAGAAATAAATTAAATTAATTCCTAAAAAGTTTATGATGGTATGACTATTATAAAAAAAAGTAAAAGTAAAAAAAGGGAACAGCCTGTAAATTTCCCACTGCCGGGCTAAGGCCTCCTCTCCCATTCAGGAGATGGTTTGGAACGTATTCCACCAAACACAAATTAAGCACATATGCATAGTGGTGCTTGCCTGGTTTTAACCCGAGTCATCGGTTAAGATGCACGCGTTCTAACCACTGGACCAGCTCATGACTATCATATTCATCACAAATAGTGTTAGCGGTATAATACGAGTATATCACCATTGATCTACCCAGACTGAGAAATCTTGACCAGAATTCGATCAGCGGCTCATTATCCTTACGATGTTTAACTACCACGGTTATTATAATTTTTTTTTTATGTTATAGGTTGGCGGAGGAGGAGGGCCACCTGACGGTAAGTGGTCACTATCACCCATAGACAATAACGCTGTAAGAAATATTAACTATTCCTTACATCTTCAATGTGCCACCAACCTTGGTAACTAAGATGGTAAGTCCCTTGTGCCTGTAGTTACACTGGCTCACTCATCCTTCAAACCGGAACACAACAATACTGAGTACTGTTATTTGGCGATAGAATAACTGATGAGTGGGTGGTACCTACCTATACGGGCTTGCACAAAGCCCTACCACCAAGAAAATTGTATTACTACTGGTAGAATATATTATGAGCGGTATCTACCCAGACTGAGAATATGTCATCAGAATTCGGTCAGAAAATCATTATAAACATAATACCGGTATAATTTCGTACTATAATGAAGCCGCGGACATCAGCGCTGTTCACATAATTTCATACTTATCACAATCAATCTGCGAGCGCCATCAGTTTGACCGACGTGTTATTTAATAATACGATTTTGTTAAATCTACAGTGTAACGTGATTAATCATAACGACGTCGGTAATTAATGAAATTTATGTGTTCCGTATATTTTATAGCGTATTATGTGAGCGCTTCGGGGTCATTGTTACCGAACTACGGAATGTTTGGTTCGGTATTCGCTTGAATGTATTGTACGGTAATGTAATCTTTTATATTTAGATAAAACTATGATCGATATTGATTGCTCTGTTTGTTTGAAGAGTTCATTTGCATTGTTTATAAAACTTTGCAAATGGAAACTTAACAACTTTTATTGTCGACATGATGTCGTTTGAATATTTTAAGAATTGTATATTAGTAGTTTTTACTTGGTATTAGCACATCATATTAGCTAATCTTCATTGTAGGTAAGTAAATTTTTTTAACTAATCATTGTAGCAATTTATAAAAATAACTTGTACAGTTGTTTTCCTTTTTGTTTCAAATGATGAGTGACCCAGTGCAATGGCACAAGAAACGTAACCTCTTAATATCTATGGTCGAATATAGGACGATAAATACTTCTTAGACTATTAGTATATTTATTTAGTTTGCATTCACCATAGACAATAGTTTTATAAGTTTCTCTTGCTTACTAAATCTATAAAACAAAAAGGTGTTTCATGTAATAACTTGTATCAAGATAATGTTAATTAATCGAAATTATTAATAGTAACTTAAAAAATCCCTTCACAGTTATTAACAGTTCTAAACAATTAGTACGTTTTCTTCTTTCTTTACAGGTACATATATTTTATTAAACTATTAATTCAATGTTTGCGCCAGTACCCTTAAATTTATTTTAAAGTCATTTTGAATTTGTTTCTACACTCAATATATAACATATTATTGTAATAAGTAATTCAATGTGTATTTATAGTGTACATACGAGTATATATTTTTTTACAATCTAGCGGCGCTGGCAGTTATCCGATGATATATTTATTTTGATCTGACACTTTCGACTCGTCTTTTGTGCTGTGACGTACACCTGTCACCACTACAGTCAAGGAAGTTTACAATCACAAATTTCTACTGTCTATGTTTTTATTTAGATAATATTTTTAACGAGCTTTGATTCTTGGTTTGAAATTTTGTTGCATGTAAATATTTTGTTTGTTGAAACGAAATAAACTGGGTCTGTTGACAGTTTAGTATCTGTATATTCCAAATCGGTGCTGACTATATATTTAATTTGTGATATATTCATTGATTAATTAATGCAATGCTTTATATACAAATTACATAAAATGTTTTATTAAACTTTTCCTATATCATAATTAAATTTAAAGCTACATTAATGTTTAAATGTTATAAGTCGTAACCATAATACATGCGACAAAACAAATATATTGTTACGTGTATAACAAAAAATATTTTCACAAACTAATCATATCACCTCAGCTATTAAACAACACTTAAGTGTGGCATTAAATTATAAGCGCTGTTAATGATCCCGCAGCGATCAAACAAGGCCCTAATGTTTACCAGATCTCTTGAACACCAGATAATTCCATCAGCGTCAACTCTAAATCACTCAGCCCTGACACTATCAAAAACAATATTGGAGGAAAAAAAGCGTAAGCTTTGTACTTCGTAAATCCAAAAATTATCTCCTGACGCACCAAGATATCGCCTGACATATTTACTGCTGCGGTTTAGGGCATAAAACTAATCCCTGCAGGGAGGCAGGGGAGGGAATGAGGGACCTTTATTTCTACATTCGTCACATAGTAGCCGTAAATTATCATACTCAGCTATGATATGACGGGGGACGCCCATTAAAACGCGTTTGATTTAGATGGGGCTATAAAATTGATTTATGCTTTCACGCCAACAAAACCCGTGGTACTGAAGCAACTATAATATTAACATTTTCGTGAATAACCTTTTCGGGTGTGCAACACCATATATATAAATTATTGATCAGCGTATTTTAAACTCAATGTCATAATGACAGAGTCAAAATTCGTTTGACAAACGATCGATAGATTAAGTCTTTTGTAATTGAAAAAAAGGTGCTCACTCGTAACTGCAGGTTTGATTTGTTCGGTTAAAATGTAACTTTATGGATGATAGACATATGTGTCATTTTCGCTTGATGTTTCGCGTTATCAGGGCCATTGTTTTGTTGATAGGGCCTTTTGTAATTTCGATTAGTTTACGATCTAATATGTAACAGAACTAATTAAGCTTCATTGCATATATTTTGATGGTATAAAATGATTATGGGTGAACGAAAATAATTTTAACATCGATGATTGAATGGATGACATAACTCTTAATATCAATATGACAGTATTTTTTCTTATGCTAACTTTATAAAAACAAAGGAATGCGTTAATAATTATAGGCAGAATAATATTAAAAGAAATATATTGTACTTTATTGACGTGTTCTGTAATTAAAATAAAAAAGCAGCAAAAGCAAAAGCAGTGATTAACCGGAACAAATAGACGGACAGACAAAAATTAAAAAAATATTATTTTTGTTATATTTATCGTGTATACATATGCATTTAGTAAAATGCGTTTATTTCGATATTTCAAACAGACATTCCAATTTTATTATATGTATATATAATAATAATACGTAAATACTTTTTTAGGCTTTGTGCAAAGTCGTCTTGGTATATATCGACCAGATATCTTACCGCCAAACAGCAATCAATATATTCCGATTTGAGTTAGTGAGCCAGTGTAACTACAGGCATAACATCTTAGCTCAATGCCATGATGTACTGACCACATAGCATTAAGTGGCTCATTTGCCACTTCGCCTAATTATACTACAAAAAAACTTAAATCCGTATTTTGTCATTTATATTAAGTTATTAGAAAGGAAGAGATAATTAACTTAAAGCCAATTGCAAAATAAACAGTGACATTGACTGTATATGTTTTAGGGGTGACTTATCAAACAATGCTTTGATTTCTTCTTTCAAATATCATATCAATGAAAACAGAAAGAGACGATATTATATAACCAAATACCTTCAAAAAATGCCAATGCCTTTTAAATTTTAAGAATAATATTGGCATAAAATATGACCTGTTCAGAATTTCATATTTTAAAAATAGAACACTTAATATATAGATATATATAGATATATAGATAGATCATCTATTATTATTATTTAACTATTTGATTTACATTCTGATCAGGAGTTGGTATCGAAAATATATCATATTAAATAGCGACCCAATATAACTGGATCAGATCGGATTTAATATATTTTTTTAACTGTAAACCGTCTCTAGAGATCATTATTTATCTTTTTTACGAGCATATCACATTCATGATTGGTGATGCGCCCACGTGGGATACGGCAATAAACCAAGTACCATCGGATTGGATGCCGCACTCTAAATCCAAAGGTTTAATAGCTTTTTTTATGTTTTTTCGGTCATAAAACTTTGAGGTGTCAATTGCTCGAAAGAAATCAGAAAACGTTTCATGTTGATACATGTTTGTAAACATTTATTAAAAAATGAAATAATTTGAAAATTAACAGTTTCTAATTTAATTTATTATTGGTACAACTGCTGTTTAAAAAATTCTGTTACGAGTATCCAAACGCGACATTTCGTAATCGGCGGTGAAGGAAAACATCGTGAGGAAACCTGCGTGTGTCTAATTTCAGCAAAATTCTGCTATAAGAACCCAACCTTCATTGGAGCAGTGTGGTGAAATGAGCTCCTAACTTTCTCCTCGAAAGAGGATGAGACTTTAGTTCAGCAGTGGGAAATTCACAGGCTGTTACTATTATACATGCTAAGTCTCCCTAGAGATTGTCTTTCTAGAAACCGTCACCAATCTTTTCTATTTCCTCTTATGTATGTATGACATTTGTCTATTTTGATGTGAAATAAAGTCAGTCAGTGACGTGAATTTATCGTACGAAACATTTTAAATAAACAACATAGATATTACATACGTAATAATATCGCAACTTTATGTTCTATAAAGTGCACTTCACTGCTTGGAGTAAACATTTGTTTCCGCTGGAGTGAAATGTGCTCTGTTACAAAAATTAAGTTTCAAATATGTAAATATGGAGCTTCTTTTTAGTATCTGAAGTTTGAGTTAAGATGGACGAGTAGTATGGGCACATACATTAAACATTTAACTAACTGCGAGGAGACCTGCATGTTTATAATCTCAATAGAAATCTGCCACTTGTGGTGAATTTAGGTTCAAGCCTTCTCGAAGGGAGAGGTGGCTTTAGCAGTGAGACTGTCAAAGGCTGTTACTTTAAATTTTTTTAAGAAAATGTGGGACCAGCTTACCAATATACCAGCTATATCTTTAGCTGTAGACCACGAACACCTTATCATACTTTCGGTCTTAGTAGATGCAGTAAAGTCATGCCTTTTTTGGAAAAGGGTAAACATTTTAGTTTACTACAGTTTACTTGGGTAAACATTTCACCCATTTCTTGATATTGATAGACGTTAGTATGTCTATTTTGTTTTATGTAAATTGTTTACGTGTTTTTAATTTGATCGTTATTATAAAATAAGAAATTTGAATTCCAAATTTAAAAATATATAATTATTAATGAATGGTTTCGTTCATTTTTTTATTGTCTTTGTTATTAAAACATTAACATAATTTAAACAAACTCTATTATCACATACGAAAATCTATATCCCAAGTTAAAGTTGTTAGTTAAATATGTATTTTTGCGAAACGTCTGGCGTGCGTTCATTTTTCAATCAATTTTTTTTTATTTTTTACTGTCAAAATCCTGTTCATTCAATAAAAAATATAACATAATTAACCATTCAATAATTATAATTTAATATTTAAATATCAAAAAGAGGATATAAAAACAACAAATTATGTAGAAATAAAATAAAAACTTCTCTCTCTAATGTTCTAGAATCGAAAGCTTTAGTAAAATCTTTTTATAAAGCGTCACCTTGGAACTAATGTCGCAGCCGTGCACAGGCCGCGTGTTCGCGAAGTTGCCACGTCGACTAACCCTCAACTAAATAAATCAATTTGTCAGTGACGTGACACACACAACTTTCTGTACGCGCTGCATGGTTTTTTTTTCACATTTCAATGTTTGCTCGCCTCGTAAAAGAGTTTTTTTTTATATAAATTATGATTTCGTTCATTTTAGGTGCGTTAAGGCATATTTTTAACAGCGTGCCGTAAAGTTAATTATTGATAACCTGGCTCATTATGTTTTTGTGATATAAAAATATTTTTATATAATACTAGTAGTCACTTGCGCTTCTCATGCATTTTAGGGTGTTGGTTGTCATGTGTTAGTAAAAAGTATAGTGTTTTCTTGGAGTTCTATATTGTTTAATACCAAATATCATCAAATTCGGTTCAGCGGTTTGGTCGTGAAGCAGACAGACAGAGAGAATTACTTCCGCATTTATAATATTAATTTAGATCATGTATAACGACGACAGCGATGGTCGAGTTTAAAGATTGTCCTTTTCTGTATTCGGTGGTATGGGATCCATCACGATTTATCAAGTAAACTCGGAAGAAACTAGAATTTATTGGACAACATCAATGTTAGTTTGATCAAACTTTTCTATTAGTTTATCAGTTTTATCATACAATGTAAAAAATAATTACCGGAGATGCAGTTTTTATATCTGTACCTTAACCGAAGACAACTGCTTCCAAATCGGGCTTGTGATTGTGTATTTTCATATGTTCTATTTGTATTTCCAATTCAAACTTCATCAAAAGGCACGTATCACATGCAAATCTGCCCTAAACCTTTCCCTCAAGCAGAGGAGCCAGCACTGTGATATTTTCATGAAACCTTACTTTTACATAAATATTTATATATTATATAAGCTCAACCCGTCTTAGTCAAAAATATGACACAGTAAGCCACTGCCTAAATTTAATCGTTATCAACGATGTCGATTTTGGAACTTATTAGCAATTACTGACACGACTAGTACATTTCGAATTCGGACAAGTAAAGATATATATAATATAAAGTATATTATTACTTTAAAAGTAAATATCAAACAGCGTAAGTATTTCTCATGATTAATTCATTCACTCACATCACAGTTATTCATATTAAATCACGTCAGCATAAATCTCGCAAACAGGCAGCTGGCTGTGTTTTTTTGTACATAAATTAATTGCATTACGTACAAAAACATTCATATTTGTTAAATTTTTCAAACTTAACACGTAATCTGAAACTTGTATACGTTTTATAAATGTAACTAGCAATCAACACTCACTGTTAGATATATTTCATATAATATTTCTTAGGACCCTTGCAGTTTGAAACGATCGCGATTATGCTACATGTTTACTCAATAATTCGATACGAGAAAGCCGTTTCAATTCATAAGCGCAAGCGGTTTTGTATCTATTTTTAGTGGCTTTAAAATCACTCCATCGAAATAAAAAAAATTCAAACTGTTCTTAAATTCGAATAAATAGATACTTCTTTCGCAAAATTTATACAAAGTATTTTTGTAAATCATGTTTAACGTATATTATTAATTCATTTAATTATATCGATAATTTATGACTATTTCTCAAGGTCGTTTGATGTTGGTGGACTGTTTAGTAGGTATATGTGACATCGCTGTCGCTTGCTCTTTGCAACAAGCGAGGTACAGCGAGCGATTCGGTCGCGACTCGTCATTTCTCGCATTGTCGTAATCCGCTGATTTACAGCGACATTAATCAGGTTGACGGCCGATAGGGACTAAATCACTGCCAAACTTATGCTTGCTACTAATAAGGACTTTATATCAATATGCTAAGCGCCAAAATCGCTCGTCGCGTAAATCCATTTCTTTTGTAACGCTTCCACTACTGCATGTTATTGCTTGTAATTCTTTTTGCGAATTTCGTGCAGCTATACACACATATTTTTTTTGTTTTCTGTCAAATGTTTTATTTTGTCTAGCGTAAGGCGTATTGATTTATTGTGGTCGTTTCCTGTCGTGCCCTTTTTAGCGAGTATGACTGCAACTTGAGAATGAATTTGATCCGTGATGTGGAGTTAAGAGTGAAATATGTTCGCGAAGATTTATTTCGCTCAGTTTCGCATTCTGCGGGAGGGATACAGCACATTGTACTTGTAAACGAGTAGATTTACTGATTAAAGTAGTTTGTAGAATGTTAATCAAACGTAGCCGTCGTGGCGTCCTGTGTTGAAATGTAGAACGTGACTTCGTGTCACTTACTCACACATAGCCACTCTTTGTTCCGAACTAGCGACCCGCCCCGGCTTCGCTCACTCAAAGCTAAATGTACTACAGAATTTGTTTATTTACATCACATTAGAAACTTCTAAAATTATCAGTGTTTCTCTACTATATTGTCCATGTATTATATTCAAAAACCTTCCTGTGGAATCACTCTATCTATTAAAAATCCGTTGCGTAATTTTACTTGGTGGTAGGGCTTTGTGCAAGCCCGTCTGGGTAGGTACCACCCACTCATCAGTTATTCTACCGCCAAATAACAGTACTCAGGTATTGTTGTGTTCCGGTTTGAAGGGTGAGTGAGCCAGTGTAACTACAGGCACAAAGGACATAACATCTTAGATCCCAAGGTGGCACATTGACGATGTAAGGAATAGTTAATATTTCTTACAGCGTTATTATCTATGGGTGATGGTGACCTCTTACCATTAGGTGGCCCATTTGCTCGTCCACCAACTTATACCATAAAAAAAAGATAAAGCATATAAAGGGAAGCAGAGAAAGCGAGTATGTAGTGATACTAGCTACTACCAAGGCTTCGGCCGTGTGCCATTTTTATTTGTGTTGAAACAACTTGCTGTATGCAACTGTCAACTGAAAATTTACTCCTTTAAAGAGTAAAGAAGTAGCCTACAGTAAGTTTGGGTTTTAAAATGGCTCCATACAAAGTTACATCATACTTGGTTCAGTATTTAAGTGGGGAAAGGATGATAGACAGACAGAGTTACTTTCTCATTTATAATACTAGGGTAATTTCACACTACTACATAAATTCTAATACACATATATGTATATAATGCACTTGTTATACATATTTAGACGGACGAGAGGAGCGTTGCTATTTTTACGTGTCCGTTTGTATGTTACAGAAGGTTTATTAAATGAAAATTCGGTAGGCCATCTCAAAATTTTGTGTTTTTAGAAATTGTTATAGTATCATATGACGCCTATAAACATTATCAGTGGTGTTTTAACATTAAAAAAATACGATAATGATGATAGTCATTTTAAATTAAGATTAGTCAATGTGTGTGAAAACACAGATCAACTCTCTGTTCCCTTGTTCTCATAATACGACGAGAAAATCACAAGCGCTGGAATACCGTTCCTTTATGTTTTCCGAAGCACGTGAGTATTTAGCGATGAAGACTTTGCTCGTTCCCAAATTCACCAAAGCATTTTTACGGGATCAACCTCGAAGTCAAACCCAGAACTTCGAGTTATCTCATAAGAGAGACAGCCCAACGAGACTACATTAATCTTAATTAAAGTAAATACTTTAATACTTCAATGAATCATTTACGAATCGTAGTTTAGATCAGAATAAGAAATGTCTTGTCTATTGTTTCAAGATATTACTTGGTAGGGCTTTGTACAAGTCTGTTTGGGTACGTACCACCCATTCATCAGACATTCTACCGCTAAAGAGCAATACTCAGTATTGTTGTGTTTCGGTTTGCGGGAAGTGTAACTACAAGCACAAGAGACATATTATTAACATCTTAGTTAGACCCAAGGTTGGTGCTGGTAAGGAATTGTTAAAATTTCCTAAAGTGCCATTGTCTACGGTGCGGTGGTCAACACTTACCATCGGTTTGCCCATTTGTTAGTGCGCCTACCTATATCATAAAAGATATGTACATTCAAGAATGTAATAGACAAAAATACAAAGCAACTCAAATCGATTGGACAAATAATACACTGTTGATTTCATTTTTCTAGTATATATTATCAACAAATCTGTATAATTAAACGTATAATTCCATGATCTAATTATACAGTGTAGTATTTTATCACCAAATTAAAAGAGCATCAGGATATTGTTAGGGTAAGTTGGAGGGAAAAAAGCCGAAGGAACAGAGCCAATAATTATTCATTGTGTTTTTAACAGGCGAGCCAGAAGGCCGCGAAATTGTAAGAGGCCACTACGCGCGCTTCAGCCATGTCGTAAAAATTGTTCTTGAAAACCATGGAGACTCTGTTCGATCTAAAATTATTATTTGTCTAGTTTAGTTTTTGACTTTTTTGTCATTTAACATTTACATTAGAGACCAGATTGAGACATATTTCATAAAATTCTTATAATAATTGTGTTTTAATAAATTCATCCACAAGCGTCTTTGTCTATTACTCATATTTTAAAGTGTTTTGTTTAAGAAGTTCAAAGAGTAATGTAATGCAAACGGTATACATATGGAATGAAGAAAATATTTTATTTTGTTATTTTAAGATATGGTTAATTTAGATCAGATGGCTCAATGGAAATAATACGTATTACTCTACAAAAATTTACAAGTTCAAATCCAGCAATAACCACTCAGTTTCATATTTATGTCAAATTTATATTCCAACTGCTCAAGGGAAAAAATTGCTATTGTTACTTTATATTGTGGCTCATTACGTCATAGTTTATTTTTAATTCACTCTATCTAAAAAACCAATAATATCTTCAAATTTATATATAGAACATTTGAAAATTATATTTTGTTTAAGCCTTTATCGTTTTTTGTAATATAAGTCGACTCTACGCCACTTGTAGCCGACACCCGAGCGCAACCATCTTCTGACTTGTTAATACCAGCAGCCTACTATCTTAGCATATTGCAAGCTTCTAAATAACACCATTATTCCCAGCACCCACCCAAATATAGAAACGTTATCTGGGAAAATGTTTGAAGGCAGGCGAAAATTGAATTTATTATTTAGGTTCAATCAACGGGCCGCTATAAAACGCCTGCATATTTATGAATTGTGTATTGACGCGAGAATTTCTTTCAGAATCGGCATGGTAGTTTTCGCTGGTTAATGTAATGGGGATTTTGGCTCATGACGTCAATGTGACCGAAAGGTTGCTCGCATTCGATATGATGATAAAAAATAATGATATACGAAAACTCTGCGAACAGAAAATACTTTAATTGTAGATGTCAATTTTAAATTAATACCATATTTGGGTATTTGTATCCGTATAACTGCAGCCTAGTATTGATTGACTGTTATTTTTAATTCAATAATGTAAACTTAGATCATTGTAGTTATTTTATATTTGCCAAAAATTACTATGTCTATAATAATATTATAAATGTGTAAGTAACTCTGTCTGTATGTCGCTATTTCACGAGCAAACCGATGAACCGAATTTGATGAAATTTAGTATGAAGCAAACTGAAGCTCCAAGAAAGGACATAAGCTACTTTTTTTATCTAACACATGACAAAGAATAACCTAAGACGCGAGCGAATCCGGGGGCAAAAACCAGTATAATATAAACCTATATTGTATGTACCATTTTGTTTGACTCGCTATATTTCTGCATTTTTAATTTAACTTGCTAAAATTTTTATGTATTTGAAATGTTGTTAAATGATGTTGAAATGTCACCAAAAGTAGATGAGACATCGTTTTTTATCACTATTTTATTATATAAACACAGTGACGATTAAAACACGTTACATACATTCAATCTAGTTCTAATTAATTACAATCATACAATTTCGTGTTCGATTTCAGATGAAATAAACAACATTTAACAAACAATTCAGTTCAGTATCACTGTTCGGAAGTTAGTAAAGTAAATTACGTAGAAAAAAAAGCGCAGTAAATAACCTTATACATAGCTACGAATAAACAAAGTGAATTTATTGCCTCTTAACCATCTAAGAAAAACTCAGAATCATTCTGAGGGGAGTGAATCAAATAATTCCTCTCCAGAGAACAAAATGCCGTGGAAGGGTATCCAACCCTTCGAGCCTTTGTTTGTTTGAAATCAGATTCTATTCTAGTGTTTTAAGTTTTTGGTGATTATTCAATTGAATATATTGATTTAAGAAGTTTCTTCCATTCATTCATTTGTGAACATCAATTTACAGTTTTTTTTATACATATTGCAATGTGTTTTATTTTCAATTTAAAGTATGTAAATGTATTTAATTAATATATTTCGTAAATTATTAAAAAAAATACTTATAATAATATTTTTTTGTATAGATGAAATATGTATTCTGATTTATGAGCCGTAAAAAGCAGGACACGTACTACTCACTCATGATCAATGATAGTTTTTGGAAAAGTATAATATTATTTCAAGTTTTCGTAGTAATCTTTATATTTGTCATTTGATTTAATTTATCTCTTTAACGTCATAATAATTTTACTAATGTATATGAGTGCACTGAAATTGTGTTTGAGCCCGAATAAATAAAGAGAAATCGTAAATGATCCATAATAACTACTTGTGTAATTGTGACATATGAAATACATGTATAAATAGACCTTTAGGCATTTGCCCATACATAAAATAACTAAATTGACTCGAGAATATACGTATTTTGCAACACTCGAGTTATTAAGTTGCTTTTACATAATATCAATATACACAAAAGTATTTTTTCTGTTTTAAATAGATACATAATATTTTTTATTCCAAATTTAAAATAAGGATACCATTTTGAGAAGCGTACTAGTTTCATAATATACAGACAATAACAAGAATGTCAGGTGACCTACACATCATGATTGTCACTGTAATAAGATGAAATTTAAAAGATCAACATTGAGAAATAGAGTAACGCAGGAGCTGAGTAAGGCTCCACAAACGCGGCTCACATCAAATGGCTGAAGTCAACAAGCGGCTAAGTCAAGAGCCACTATTTGCCCATTTTTTGTTGTTTCAAAACGGTTGTGATGTTTTGATAAGTCGGTAAAAGTTTAAAGATTAGTTCGAGTTTATGTGAATTACGTGGTTGGGAAATTTTTATTAGCTTTCGGCTTTTTGCGGCGCCTTTCATAAATTATACCATAAGTGCTTTTAGTTACAATTCAATTAGTGCTTAAGTATTAAGAGTTTAGTTTATGTAGCGTTATAGTTTGTAAAAAATAGTAACAGCAATTTAAAAATTACTTGAAATTAGAATTCAAATTTTGTTTAATTTTTATAAAATATAATTTTACATAATATCATTTGTATCGCTATAAAATAGTATAGTTTCATAGGTTGGATTTTAATATTAAATTTGGAACATAAAATTTTGATTATATACTGGTATATTATGTCTGATAGACAGTTAGCCATATTGTTTGACGTTTATAGTGTTAAGTATTTTGTTCTAAGAAACGAAATACTCTATGGGACAAAACTCAAAGGCCAAAAGCCATTCATGACTTCTTATTAAGCGCATTTTTGATGATCTTTTTTAATGCTTTCTTTATTTAATGTAAGCATATCATAAGTATTTCTTTTGTCAAGTTACAGATATATTTTTTTAAATGTAACGAAAATTAAAATGGTTATTAATTTTCGGACTTCTTGATTTTATAAAAAAAAATGTTACTCCTATCGAAATAATTTTATTGTAAAAATAATACACTTTTTACAATTTTCAGTACGTATTTTTTTTTATAAAAGGCTGTATTACAAATGTATTGTATAAAAACTAACAACAAAACAGTTAATAACGTTAACATCGTAACCGTGTTTGTGTAGTGGAGTTAATAAATCCAAGGCGCCATTAGTCGGTTCGAGTCCCGGGCCGGAAAGCATGCGTCTTGTTGATTTGTGACGAGCGCAGATGGATTGGGGAGTGGTGAGAAAAGAACGACTCTGGGTATTTTGATTTGTAGCTGTTTTTATGACGTATAAAATATGCGATTTTTTTATTCAAGTCTTTGTCGGGTTTTTTGATATTGTATTTCTGTATACGGCTTAATTTTATGTAATTTTGTATTTTTGTAATGTAATTTTATATTCGCGATGAAGGATAAAGTTAGAATTGTATATTTTATTACAAACGATTGGTGAAAGCTTATGACTATTATTTATAGTCCTATGTGTACAGTCAGAGTAAGAAAACCTTTGTCAGTTTTCAAATTAATTCCTTAAAAGCCGAGAGGGCCCAGTGGTTAGAACGCGTGCTTCTTAACCGATGATTTCGGGTTCAAGCCGAGGCAAGCACTACTATATATATGTGCTTAATTTGTGTTTATAATTCATATCGTCGAGCACGATATGAAGTATGCGGAGTATGCGGTGAAGAAAACATCGTGAAGAAACCTGTATGTGTCTAATTTCATCGAAATTCTGCCACATGTGCATTCCACCAACCCGCATTGGAACAGCTTGGTGGAATATGTTCCAAACCTTCTCCTCAAAGGGAGAGGAGGCCTTTAGCCCAGCAGTGGGAATTTTCAGACTGTTGTTGTTGTTGTTATGCTGTATCTGAAAAACTTAGTATGTAATATTAATGTTTTGAAGATAGTGAACAAAGTGATAATATCTTCTATTAGTGAAGAAAGTGATAATATTTTTATTTGTCTGTCTGTTTTTCACTAAGGTATTAGTGGTTTTTAATTTGATGAAATTCGCTAAGCAAGCTTGAACGCTAAGGATGGACATCATCATCCTTACCAACGCCTGAAAACTAGACCCTGAAACGAGGACGAATCCATGGCAATAACTAGTATTTTATATACTAAACAAAATATTTATCTATATTAATATTATAAATGTGAACGCTCTGTCTGTCTGTCTGTAGCTCTTTCACGATAAAACCGCTGAACCGTATTTGATCAAATTTGTTATGCAACAAACTTGAACTCCAATAGCATAGGCTACTTTTTGCCTGACACATGACAACCAACAACAACAACAACCTGAAACGCAGGAGAAGCCGCGGGCCACTATTAGTATTATTATAAACACTATGACTCAGGTAAGATACATTTTTTTTTTCAGAACGTTCGTAAAAATAATTACCAATTCATTATTTGTCAACGTCTTTTAACCTGATCAATGGTGTCAGAACTAGACCTTATCACGGGCCATGATAAACAGTACCCCAATCAGCTGAGTTAAATCGTGTCATTCTGAACATACGGTGCTTTTTTTATTTATTTAATAATATGATTTATTGCTTCCTACGAGCTGGATTAGGTGCGGTGTGTTTACATCGAACGGGACGACTACGACACGATTATTTGTTACTTATACGATCAACTGTCACAGTTGACATTGACATCTGTCTGATGGAGCGTAATGTTTTTTGTTTGAAGTATTAAAAAAAAGTTATCACAATCAATATATACTTTATTCAAGTCATTTATAAAAGGTATTTAAAATCGCCATTTTACAGAACCATACGTAAAGATTTTTTTTTTATGTTTTTGGTCTAAAGTCATTAACAATTTCATCTCAAGACGCGTTTAATTCTTACAAAGGAGAGCTGGACCCCCGCCAACGTTAAATCCACCAACCCGCATTGGAACAGCGTGGTGGAATATGCTCGAAACTTTCTCCTCAAAAGGGAGAGGAGGTCTTACCTCCTTAGTTTGTTAGTGGGAAGTTTACAGGCCGTTGTTGTTTTGATACGTAAAGTAAAAATACCATCTATCTGAAATGTACATTTAACCGAGAAGAACCGGAAAGAAACTCAGTAGTTAGGTATTATATCCGTATCCCGATAATCCTTTGTTTATTTGTTAGATGATTAATATTTATTTTATGGTGTAATGGGGATGATCATGACTCTTATCATTTCGTTTAAGAAGATGTCGTAGATTAAGTAGTCGCAATACAGGTGCACTTAAATTTTCTTCTACTATTTTGATAGGACAGGAATCCGATAGAGATGGGAATCAACTTGGACACTTTGGGCTTTATTTTTTCAAGCATTGGAAACCTTCAGAAAGATACCCTGGCCCCGAAACCGGGTTATGTGGAATTCAATCCACTAAAACCACATAGCCGTCCTCGGCACGGATCGGGAAAGCTGCAAAATCGCGTCAATATTGTTATAAGTATCTGCGGTCTTTCACGTGCAGTATCTACTTTGTTCGTGGCTCGGTGGAACTCCTCAAACGCCCTCCACATCTCGCCCCTCCACATTCCTCGCTAGTGCGTGCGTGCGCATGTCTTCGTCTATTGCACGAAGACATGCCTCTTCATGGCTATCTGAAAAAGGAAATGTGTGGCTCCTACCTCACGCGTCAATGGACGCAGAGTCATGCTCTATATTTTAGGCCCCGAACGTCGGGGCTGTTGCAAACGTTGGGATACTTCCCATCTTGAGTTTGAACCCAGAGTCTCGTTATTTCAACCTTATGAATAAGCCACGAGACCAATGAACAATTATTAAGGATGTCGATTGTCCAAACCAATAATAAATAAATCAAACTTGAGTGAATGTTTTTGGAGTGGTGACGATTCTGCCAGTCAAAAACTCAGTAATTACTCATTTTGAAAAGACCTATAGTTAAAATAAAGAGTAATAATTGTGTACAGTTATATTATTCCCGTATAAAAATAAAAAAATAATAAATTCAACATATTAAACTATCCATATTATCTTGCATCGTACTATAATATGCCTTATTTAAATTAATGTTTTAGTAATCATTTCCAACAAGTAAAATTACAGTTATGTGTTTTATTATTTATTTTTGGAAACGAACGTTAAATTATATCTACTGAATTAAATATGAAACAATAATAAAACCTAACCAATTGCGATATTATATTATATTAGGTACAAATATTAAACGTAATAAAATTAAATAATTAACAACAATAAATTAATTTAAATTAAATGTGGATTATATATGTATAACTAGCTGAGTTCTCGTATTCGTGCGCGTTTGAATTTAACAAAAAAGGTTATTATTGTAGCCTAAGATACTTCTTATTACATTTACTATCTGCCAGTGAAAGTCCTATCAATATCGGTCTAAACGTTCTAGGCATTACCCGGAACCAACAGATAGACTAAAATTTAAAAATTGTTTATTTTTTGGTAACACACATACATTTAGTAATAAGCGCTTATTTTTATATTACAAACAGACATTCCAATTTTATTACATGTATAGATTAAATTACAATTTAACTTGCACTTAATTCAACTAATGTAGGATAAGTCTAATTTATTTCTAACAAAATATTAATTAAACATTCTAAAAAGATTAGCGCATTATGACAGTTTAAGTTCTTATAAACAGTTGTTTTCGTTGTAAAGAGACTATTTAAATTTGCCTAATCAGTTGTACAATTTTCATTATAACCTAGTGAGTTTCATCGACATTTTGAGCCGAGATGGCCCAGAGGATAGAACGCGTTCATCTTAACCGATGATTGCGGGTTCAAACTCAGGCAAGCACCGCTAATTTGTCTTTATAATTCATCTGTGGCACGGCGGTGAAGGAAAACATCACGAGGAAACATCAACTGCATGTATCTAATTTCATAGAAATTCTGCCACATGTGTATTCCACTATTGCATTAGAACAGTGTGGTGGAATATGTTCCAAACCTTCTCCTCAAAGGGCCAGGAGGCCAGCAGTGGGAAATTTACAGGCTGTTGTTGAGTGTCATCTCTTTAATAGAAAAAAAAACTATATAAATTGCTTCGCTTCAAATCATATGAATCTGTTAAATGCGTTCTTGTCTCTAATAGGTTAAAATATTTAACATCTTAATTTTCATTGGTCAAAAAACAATAAGCAAATAAAATCGACAACAGATATGATCAAAGTCGTTTAAAATTCTCAAATCGAAATATCAAAATTCTCAGGTAAAAGGGTACACGAGCCCGGATCGCCTTGGGATGAATTTATTATATTTCATTTGTATGCGCGCAGCCTAATTATTAGTTATGAGAGAAGTTTGCAGGTTGCCTTAATACTGATTGATGCGGCTTTCGGTCGGGTTTTGTCACTTTTAATTTACGTTCTGCAGATGTTTTTACATTTGGTAATATAAGATGAGATGTGTCTGCGCTCTGAGCGTCCGGGACTCAATTATGCGAATTTTTGACTTATCTTTGACAAATAAATTAGTTATTTATTTATAATTTTAGTAATAAATGACATGAGTATCATTAATTAAAAATAAATAGTTTAAAATTTAGTTGAAAGATTTGACCTATACATAAAACATTAAAGAAAATAATCGTCTATTAGCTTTAAAATTTTAATTCATATTAATTATAAAAATGAAACATTTTTCGCTGCTACATTTAAGTTATTAGTTAGTTATCCACTTATAACATGTTGTTAACACCAATACTTAGTATTATTGTGTTTCAGTTTAAAGGTTGGGTGAGCCAGTGTAACTACGGGCATATATACAACACAGTTAAGAGGTCTTAGTTCTCAAGGTTTGAAGCACATAGGCAATGTATATGGTCCATTTAAAAGTCTATCTTCCATTTAAATAAGTATGTTATAGTTACGAGTGTGACATTATTCTTCAATATCAAAATACCTAATTTTAATTTCTTATGTTATAAATCAAAAACTCACAAACCGCAATAAAACAGTTCTGACTTATTACCCAAGTTCTATATAAACAATCGAACAATATTTTCTGCTTCGTTAAGTCCTACGTCATTATAATACAGCAAATACTCCAGCCATTATTAAAACTAAGGTTTCCCTCCAGAAATTGAACTGTCAAAAGTCACAGATTAAAAATGGCGCGCTCCGAAGCGGGAAACCGCGGCGTCATCGATTGATTCCATTGTTTTAGCGGCAAAGACAATAGCCGATGGAATCCCTCTTAATGCCACACGATTTGATCATTCAATTAAACCTCAATGGAAAGAAAAGAGGTTTTAAGTGCGAAATCCTCATAAATCAATTCAGATAATTACCAAATGTTATGAGGTGGTTTTTTTTATCTGTGATTTAGATTTTTTTACGAGAGATAAATTCAATTTTCTCGCTTTATTTCTTTTGGTTAAATTTTTGTTTGTAATCTTATAAAATATTACTTAGGAATAATAAGTGTCGTTTAAGATTGTTTGTTCTTAATCTTAATTGTGTTGTAATAGAATATTTTCACAGTTAGAAGACTGTATGGCTCAGTAATACATATTTGACCACAATGTGCACAATGACATACTATGTAATATTTTATAAAGCTAATTTCAATACAAAATATTCATATATGATAGTGCAGTTATGTGCTCGACAAAAAAAAAACAATATTTTAAGTATTTTTAATTAATTACAAATATGAAAAAATAATGCATAAAACATTTTTTTTTAAACATATAAACAAAGACATTTCTTATTTCCAAAAATACGAAATCTTAATCACAACACAACAGAAAAATCCCTTAATTTTACATAAGAATAGCACATTAAAAAAAAACATAGTATATATCACAACAATTAAAACTCATCAAACCTCCATGCAACGTGGCTCCGAAACTACCTCAATGCCTAATGAATTAAAGCCGTATTTAGTTCGCCCGTAACATAGGGGGAGACACCCCATCGGCCATTCCGTAATTTTATCGGGTTATAAATTTGAATTTGTATAATGCGCTGGCATTAACGCATGATTTATACAACTTGACTCCGCTAAGATTTCAAAGATGAAAAACAATAAATTTTGTACCCGTAACTATTGCGTTTAATGGGAACGGTCGTTGGAGATGTGTGGATGAGACTCGATGTAACGTTATTTATTGTAACGTTATAATGATAAAGTAACGAAATTGAATTTATAACTTTTTATGTATGACTAAGTAGGTGTATACCTATGTTAATGGTTATAATATATTTTTTATTAATGTCAACATTAGACACAATTAATGACATATTTTAATATCAAATATAATTACATAATGAGTATAAAATATTACATATATAATAAGAACAGTTAAACACCTATTTTCAATATAGGTACATATGTTTTGTGATATACGTAGCGTAATTGATCAAACCATTCATTAATAATATACATATTTATTTAGTTTATGCAATAAAGCTAAATATGTTATTTCATCAAAAATCAAAATAAACTTTATTCAAGTGGGCTTTTACAAGCACTTTAGAATCGTCATTTAACAATTAAGTGAAGCTACCACCGGTTCGGAAAGTAGATTCTACAGAGAAGGACCGGTAAGAAACTCAGTGGTCTTTTTCAACTTTTAAAAAATACAATCATAGTAGTTAAATACAATTATATATGTATGTAATGTATCCTGCCTGGAAGTCAAGAGGTATTAATTCCAAACTTTTTTATCATCTACAAAATCATCGAATCTCTATTTAAAATATTAACTGTTGTAAGGATCTTATATAACTCAGTTAAATTGATCATTGAAAATGACTTAAATTTATTTTTGATTATTAACAGTACTCAAAAGTTTAAATGATTAATAAAAAAATTAACAAGTCACATCCACTCAATGCTATCGTTTGAAAGTTGACGACTTTTTACTTGGTCGAATTTATGCGATACATTTCGGAGGTGGCCGTCGTATACAAGTCAGTTAAATATTTAGCTTTCATTCTAATTTATTCGGCTTATACTGAAAAAGCGTACTTTAGTTCCGCGCCATAAATAGACTTGATTGATATTCTTTATAGCTGAGAACAAGGTATTTTTTTAAATACGTGCCAACTTTGTTTTTACGAAATCAAGTTAATTGTTGAGTGCTTTTGTTCATTGGGTGTATGTTTGTGTGAAATTAACTTTTATTACCCACCAAGTAATTCACAAATAACACAGTTTTACTAAATCACTACGTATTATAAAACAAAGTCCATCGGCCGCGTCTGTCTGTCTGTTCGCGTTAAACTTCAAAACTCCTGAACGGATTTTCATGCGGTTTTCACTGATAGATAGAGGCATTCATAAGGAAGGCATAGGTATATTATTTATTAAGGTTTTTGTGTAAGTTGAAATAAAATGACAATTGTTAAACTAGTTGGAAAAAAGCATAAAAAAAAATAAAAAAGTGTATGTCCACCTGTGCGAAGCCAGGATAAGCCGCTAGTTCTTAATGTGAGACTAATTTTTTATGGCCATCATGGCGCTTTTTATAAAAAAAAATTGTGAACTATCCCAACATTGGGATACTTACTGACTGTCACGTGACTTTAAAAATAATTGTTGATAATGTAAATGTTACTTACACATATGTTAACAATTCAAAATAATCGTCTGCACACTCTTGAACTAATCCATAACATATAAAAACTTGTAAAATAATATCACATATATATGTTACATAAAATCCAAAGTTAAAACGATACTTAAATGATAAGACGCACTATACGAGCCGGGCATGAAGGGATCAAAACTTAACAAATGCTCTGATATATTTATCGTCGTTTTAAGGGAACCGACTTTTATCGACGAATAAACATCACTATTTAGTAGCTTTTATAAGATTTTTACATCTCGCTAAGTTAGTATGGAAGCGGATCTTTAGAAATATATTTTATTTATTTTGCTACGTAAGTTTAATAGAAGCAATTTTTATTATTTAATGTGTAAACTCATACGATGATATATTATTATGCAAAATTAACTCACTGATATGCATATATTAGTATAAATAAAATATATAACATTATTAACAGTAACATAAATTCTTAAGATAATATGACATATTCAATATAATTTTTTATTCAACTAGCCATAGAATGCAATACTGATACTTAATATACTACAGATTTTTTTTATTCACGACATCACATTTGAAACTTCTTAAATTATCAGTGTTTCTTTACTGCCCATGTCGAATCAGTCTATCTATTAAAAAAAACCGCATCAAAATCCGTTGCGTAACTTTAAAGATCTAAGCATATATTGTGACAAACAGCAAAACGACTTTGTTTTAAACTATGTAATAATAATCATAAACCTAATGTTTCTCTTAGTAACTTAATAGATGGTTTAGAATTATTAAAAGCCTACTTCATACTCAGTTTAGCTTCCAATGGTAACCCACACATATCACCGTTGATCGTATAGGGGAGTTATCAAATATTTTAAATTTACAATCGATATAATCTTCTGTCTCCTTCTAAACCTATCCCTGTCTCATTATACATTATTGTAAGTTATATGGCGGTGCAATTTTATATAAAATTCTAATTTTAAATGTGGAATCATAAAACTTTTAATGTAATACGAATGGTTGTTTTATATTATAACGAGAAATGTATGTACTTTGATAAAGGGATCAATGTTTCATAAATAGTTAGATGAGTCGACATCAGTACTAAATAATGACGTCATAAATTCATTTGCATTTTTCCTATATTTGTTTTTCTGGTCTTTATTTTAAAGTAAAAGTAAGTAAAGTAACATCCTGTAAAATTCCCACTGCTAAGCTAAGGCTTCCTCTCCCATTAAGGAGAGGGTTTAGAAGATATCCTCCACGCTGTTTCAATGCGGGTTGTGGAATGCACATGTGGCAGAATTTTTTTGTAATGACACATACAGGATTCCTCACGATGTTCTCCTTTACCGCCGAGCACGCGATGAATTATAAGCACATATTAAGCACACGAGTATTTAGTGGTCCTTGCCTGGGTTTGAACCCGCGATCATCCACTGGGCCATCTCAGCTCTGTATTTTATTGATACCTAAAGTTCGTCAATAGTTGATAATTCTGTATATATCTTTCTATCTAATATAATATTCTTTATAGATATATTTCCTTTTGTGAAAACCAATACCATGTTATAAAGAAATAGATGTAGCCCGACTTTACTCGCATTTTAAGGGTGAGTTGCATCTTCAATTGTAAGGCATAAATGCCTATATCCCTCCTTGGAGTTGAAACTTGCTTCATACCAAATTTCAGTAAATTAAGTAGGTACACTAGTTTAGCAGTGAACACAGAGTTACTTTCGCGTATATAATATTAGTATGGACTACTTATATTTCAATTTAACCCATTAGGGCTTAAAGTTAGCACCAAGGAGGACGATAATAGCTTGGGTTCGAAACCTAAGATTTTTTATATAGCTTAGCAACCAGTAATCTACATAGATTATAGGTTGCTACATAGATTACAGGTTGCTAAGCTATGTGTACATACACATCTAGGTATTTTAGTACACATATAAATAACAAATGCTCATTTGATGACGCAAATAATGGTTATAAAATTGGTTCAGTGTTTAAATCTTAGAACTAGCGCGCACTGGTAACTTTTGTCACGGTGTCTGTTTCGTCACTCTTGTCAAGTCCGTGAATATGTACAGATGCAGACACAAATGTCACCCAATCGTCACGTCGTAACGTGCGCGCACCTCCATACATATTCATGGACTCGACAAGAGTGACGAAACAGTCACCGTGACAAAAGTTACTAATGCGCGCTAGTTCTAAATGCCCATTTTTTGTCGCAATTAATGGTTATAAAATTAGTTCAGTATTTGATTTAAATATTTTATTTAAATATTTATACGAATTATTTTTGACGTCCCGTCCAAAACATATAAAAGATCGTTATCACGCCGACTGACGTCACGGTAATCTGTCAAAAATAAATCATTACAAGCGCGTTTTAAATCATATTAAATTAACATATATGTCAAAAATATAATATTTATGTTATAACTAGCAAATGACGTGAATATCAAAGAATATAAAATAGGTTAATAACTCAAGAGCGCGATAGATATTTTTATTAAGGGTTTGGGCAAATACAGAGATGCAATCTTGGTCTCCTTATGCTCTAAAGGGATATCTGATGGATGACAATCAAACAACTAGAGATGATCAGGATGATGTCTTAACTGATTAATGGTCACGACATAGAAAACTTCCAAATTTGAGGACATACCCAAAATTTGATAAAAAGAAACCTGATGGATCTTATCTATCCAAGCCCGAGATGAAGGTCAAATCTCCAACTGAGCTGCGTACAATGTAATTAGTGAAAACTTCATGAAGAGTCCCATGATTAATTGCTTTTTTAAGCGTTATAACACGTAAATCTTAAACGAAGATTGTGGGTTCAAATCTGAGAAAATTCTGCCAAATTGCATTGGAGATGCGTAATGGAATAAGATGCCAAATATGTTCTCCAAAGGAAAAGTGGTCTTGAACTAGTAACAGACCATTTAAATGTAGTCACTAATTACGAATACTTAGTCTTGATACATGCATGACGTATCCAATCAAATTCTGACACAATAAATAACGTAAGAGACATCAATATTTTCCGAGATTGTCACTTGACGTTTATTTCGAGTTGACAAGATTTTAGCGACAAACACATTGTAAGTGAATAATAATCATATATAATAAAACACAGAGGGCCATTTGTTCTAATAAAAACACAATCAAAATCGATCTATTCAATTAACCTCAAGCTATCGCTAACATACAGTTACACGAGAGGTTAATGAGATCATACGTTAAAATATAACAACGTATTATAAAACGTGCAGACGTTCAAATAGATAATTATGTAGCTCTTATTATGTACGTGATAGAGTTCAAAGTTGTACATATTCGTGAAACCGTGGCCCACCCTACAATAGACTCGATTAACTAGTTGGTGATTTCGATCGATTTTCATTAAGCGAGTTGAATTATTCGATGTTGTTTCACTAAATTAAGTACAGCCCCTTTATAACTACGGTTACTCATTTATTGGTAAGGATTTGTATATCATATTTTATGGCCGTACCCGATTTTGCATTAAAAGGGGTAATGTCTTTACTGTCTGTGTGTGTTTATTAATTATAAAATTACACATACATATAAATTATATTAGAGATACTTTTGATAAAATAGTTAGATGTCAACTACTAACCCAGGCAAGCACCACCGAATTTTCATTTGCTTAATTTTCATATCGAGCTCGACGGTGAAGGAAAACATCGTGAGGAAACCTGCATGTGTCTTATTTAAATGAGATTCTGCCACATGTGAATCTACTAACTCACATTGGAGCACCGTGGAGGCCTTTGCCCAGCTCTGGGCTATTTACAGACTGTTACTGCATATTTGCGACGTAAAACATATGTAATAATATATGTTTTACATCTCAAATGCGCCAATAACCTTGGGAGCTAAGATGTTATTTTTGCTTGTATTTACACTAGTTCACCGACTCTTCTAACCGGAACACAACAATACTAACTGGTGCTATTTAACGGTACACTCATGAGTAGGTACCTACAGCCTGATACCTACCTAGATGGCCTTTTAAAATTAAAGGTGCGGTCTGTCTGTTTGTATGCGTGTTATTGTAAGAATCAATCTCAAACAAATCAAATCATTCAAGAGCGAAAACTTTTTGAATTCGTTAAAAAAGTAATACACTAGTTAAACAGGGTTATCTAAAACTAACATATATAAATATTCGAAATGTATATGTATGTCTTTGTAAATATATATTTTAATACCGCACCAGTTTTCCGGTCGCCTGGATTATGTGTTTTTTTTATTTTCCTTACACGAAAAATTCATATTGTAATGTGTGAAAATGTCTTCATATATCATTTTGTGCTGGATCACTTAACATTGACTTGTTTCCACTGTCAACTGACGAATCTTTAGCTAACCATTGCCTTATGACAATGTTTGGATAAACCCGTGTGGCTGCTTATTTTAAATGAAACAAACAAATGCTTTTTTCTTTTGGTGATCGTCTCTGAATCTTTATTTATCAAAGTTAAAACCTTCAGAAAGGTACCCGGGCCCCTCGGAGGAGGGGGACGGTAAATCAGGTTATGTGGTAGTCCTACCCACTAAAATCACTGTGATAGCTATTCTCGTCATCCAGTGCAGTGCCCATTTCCTAGCTCGGTTGTGCTCTCCACACAGGAACTATACTAACCAAGAACGACTGCCAAGGATTCGTTAGAGACAGTCATTTAGAGAGAGTCATTACGTCATAGAGAGAGATTCATTATGTCATTAAATTAAATTTTATTACATAATAAAGGGAAAATAAAAGTATAAACGAATGAAAGTCTTTGATTCTTATTGGCGAACCAGTTTATTATATTTGCGAAATATACGGTTATATCTGGACAACATACTGCTCAACTAAGCTTTATGACATCTTAACAAATCGACGAAATATGATATTGAATTGACGGAGGTCAAAATCTTTTTTATTTGAGGCATATGGTCGATAAAGGTTGTGACTTATTTTTTTTTAATTTTTATTTATTCTATTTTCAAGATGGCTACAACAGACGTTGTACGTTCTCAGGTGCTAGAGCATAATCATTGTTACTTAAAATATTAATGATGCATAGAAATTTACAGATGTAGATATGCGGATTAATTATAAAGTTTTGTCAAGTCGTTGAACAAACAAAAAGACTGACAAAAAAACTTTTTTTTTTTTTAATTTATTCAAATCGATCTGCTTACCAACCGAATTGCGGTACAACAAAAGATTAGTATAACGGATGTCAATCCCTTTGAGAATTTCCTACGAATGCCGTTCGAATCACAGTGACGTGTGACATTGGAAACGTATCCGCACTAGTGGCCATAGTCCGGCCTGCACTGCTCAGATAGTGCCCAATGATTTAACGCTCAACTTTTGACACAACTAAGCTTTTTGGACATCGTCTTGCCTATAAATAACGTCTTACACATCTGAGGGAGAGACAAACAGTGGCCGACTTTGGTCTTTTTAATAATGGTATATACATGTATAGAAAAGTTTACTGACTATATGTGGAACGAATGGGGGGGTGTTGGTATATCTATATTAATATTATAAATGGGAAAGTAACTCTGTCTGTCTGTCACTCAACAACAACAGCCTGTAAATTCCCACTGCTGTGCTAAAGGCCTCCTCTCCCTTTGAGGAGAAGGTTTGGAACATATTCCACCACGCTGTTCCAATGCGGGTTGATGGAATACACATGTGGCAGAATTTCTATGAAATTTGTCACATGCAGGTTTCCTCACGATGTTTTCCTTCACCGCTGAGCACGAGATGAATTATAAAGACAAATCAAGCACATGAATCAGCGGTGCTTGCCTGGGTTTGAACCCGGATTTATCGGTTAAGATGCACGTGTCCTAACCACTGGGCCATCTCGACTCTCTGTCGCTTATTCACAACCAAACTAATGAACCGATTTTAATGAAATTTGATGTAATGCAAACTTAAACTCCAAGAAAGGACATGAGCTACGTTTTTGAAAAAGGGAGCGAAGCGGAGGGCGCAACTATACACCTTTTTTTAATTTTACTTTATATTCAAAAGTGAGTGGCTGTAATAGTCCCTTGGTGATAACTGATTAACACCATCAATGCGCCATCGAATTGGGAATTGAAAACTTATGTGCCTGTAATTACATTGTCTAACTCGCCCTTCAAAATGAAACGAACTAAGTTTCGTTTAGTAGCAGACTAAAAAGGACTTTTTTGATTTAAAAGGTTAACGAGCTAGTAACTACAGAAACAAAGGACATAACATAACATCTTAGTTTCAAAGGTTGGTGGCGTATTGGCGATGTGAGGGATGGTTAAAATTTCTTACAGTGCCAATGTTTACGTTCACGTTTCATCAGGTGGCCAATTTATATAATAAAAAAGTGAAAAATTATTGTTTCCTATGTATGTATGTAGAATTGCACAAAGTCTCTACACAGTAAAAATAATTCAAGGATTTTTTTTATCGTATAGGTTGGTGGACGAGCATATAGGCCAACTGATGGTAAGTGGTCACCATCACCCATAGACAATGACGCTGTAAGAAATATTAACTATTATAACAATACTGAGTACTGTTATTTGGCGGTAGAATAACTAGTGAGTGGGTGGTACCTACCCAAACGGGCTTGCACAAAGCCCAACTACCAAACAAACCTACCAACAAGAAGTAGATTCTGACGTATCTCTCTCCTAACTTTTATAAACATGAACCGTGTAAGTATTCATTCTAGAATCACTTTCAACTGTAAAATAATTTCTTCTGAAAAGCGATGTTGTACAAAAGTTTCACCCCGGCTCCGAACTGACGATTTCTTACAGAAAAAAAACACATTCATTTACAAATAAAACGTACAACGAACAGCTTAATAGCGATAACAAATAATATACCCTATGTCTTGAGTGGTAAGGTTGAAAAATATGCTAATGTATTTTAAAAGTTGCCATGTGTACATATTAGGGCACTGTCCACTATATCGATATAGCCTTTTTTACATATCTTTTATATGCGCGTAAAAATTCATGGCTCGCTTCTTTTTCACATTTTCAACAAAATTAGGAAGGCATTAAGAATATATTGTCTCAAAACACAACGTTTTATGGTGAGAACATGGAGAATGGAAATGGTATATCTTTACGATATAACGTATTATATTTACATTTATTCGAACGTATTATTTGTTATTCTATATTCAAAATGTTCTATTTGTGTATGTGTTTATAATTAATTCGGTAGGCGACCTCACAGATCTCTGAAGGAGGTAGTGGAGAACGAGAGGAGAACGCTGCTGAAAAATCGATGCTCAAAAAAAGACCGGTGCCCCAAAAATCTCCCTAAGAATGGAAGGCCTGCATAGGCTTGCTGACTGTCAGGGTGGCACGGTGGCATGCGTAAGCGATCCCGTCGCACTCGCCGAAGAGACGGAGAGGATACTGCTAGTTTTTAGGGGGTTTCCCAGTCTACTAGGGTACACTAGGCTTCTAGGCCACCGGTGGGTCTCACATATATTTCTTATTCTAACGGAAAAAAGACAGACTGACAAATGGACTGCCTGATAGTAAGAGGTCATCACTGCATTGGCGCTGTAAGGAATATACGCCACTATTTATGAAATGTAATCTTTGGAATTAAGATATCATGTTTCTTATACAGGTAATAACAACATATATAAAGTATTTCAGGACACTCACAATGACCTACCAACAACATTACGTAATAAAATCATATATAGTGCCTTGAAATCAATAAATACTAAGTCCACTATATTGATCTTTCATATAATCTTAGATAAGTTATATATAAATAAAATATATGCCAATAAATGATATATTGGCATGATCTTTAAATTTTATTAAAAAAAATCACGTCATATATATTTAAAAAAAAAAACTTCGCAAATTAACGAGATGCCACATTCGATCCATCGTCGTCATTGGTACAAGGTTTCGATTTTGTGACGAAAAAATTTAAAGTTTAATGACAACTGCTAAATATTAATCGGGCGTGCGTTGTTTTTATACTTCACTTCTGCCACTTAACCGGACTACCGTAATAATTGCATTTAACCGACTGTGACTGCGACGGAAGGTTAATGTGTTATCATGTTACAATAAATGACATATCTTAGTGTTTAACTTGGGTAGATTTTTAATGTGTAATATATTACTTAGTGGTAGGGCCTTGTGAGAGGCGAGAAGTCTCAGTGGTTAGAACGCGTGTAAGATACACGTCGATCATTACGGATTCAAACCCAGGCAAGCACCACTGACCACTTAATTTGTGTTTATAATTCACCTCGTTCTCAGCAGTGAAGGAAAACATCGTGACAAAACCTGCATGTGTCAAATTTTCATAGAAATGCTGCCACATGTGTATTCCATTAACACGCATTGGAACAGTGCTGTGGAATATGCTCCAAACCTTCTCCTCAAAGGGAGTCCTTAGCCTGGCGGATATTATCTGAAATAGAACCTACCGATGTTATAACTTCGCATTGTATAATCTCAAAACCGATAAAAAATTGTCAAAAACTCTATGACTATATTCCGCGGTCAGCTCTGTATTTCCTGACAAACTGCAGAATATTGTCAGTCGATAAGCAAGTGTGTATTGAATAAATATTGAAATGGAAACTCAGCCTAACAATGTTTATACGTTGCTATTAATGAGATGAGGATTCATCCCATGTGTTCCTAATTATACCGACTCACTAATTATTATTAGTACTATTATTAGCAGTTTGTAGCTTGGCAGACTCTGTACTGAGTCCTGCAACTAACATATTATATATGATATATATTCAAGCCTACTCTTATCAATTGTGATAGTACAAAACTAATTTATATGTATGCCTAAAATTGTATATACTATTAAGAATAATCAGTAAGTGCTTAGTATTTGTCATATATGTGTATTTGGAATAATAATTATTACTTAATGTAATTTTCTTGTACATATGTTGTTATCTCCAATTTTAGCTCCTTTAGGGGTTAATTTTCTTTGAATAAGCATTTTAATGCAATATTATACATTCATAAACGCAAACGTTCATACATACTCTCATCCCTAATTTCATCCTCTTGGTTAATGAAATTTCGAAGTTGCTGTAACAGATCTATTGTACTCAAACAAATGCCTAAATAGATCGCCATTAATTCAAACACTGAACAATGACGAAGTTTCATCCCCAATTTTACCCCCTTGGTTCATGAATGTACAGAAATGGAACCTATTTTTTTACTCAAAAACAAAAGCGTAAAATAACAATTTTTAAATCTTTAAGTTTCAAAAATAACGAACTACTGTACAAAACTTCTCTTACTTTATAGACCATAAATAATTCATGTATATTATTCATCCAGTTTGACCCAGCGGCTTCATCTAAGCGACTGTCATTCAGTCTTCAATTATTTTTTAAGTTGATATAATATATAATCTAAATATATGCAATTGGCTCGGTGGTCAAGTACCTACTTTAAAAAGTGCTCCAAATTCCGAGGTCAGGACGATAAAAATTGTTGAGTTTTCTGCCAAGAAATTTTCAGGTACAAAGGTTACATTCTCGCGCCTCGGAAGGAACGCTAAGCACTTGCCCCTGATTCATCTTCGATTTTAATTTAACAAATACCTTATCGTATTAGAAATATAAATGATAAGAGCCATTTATATCATTTACCATTGAAAGGAGTGTATATATATAGCGACCCGCCTTGGCTTTGCACGGGCAACCCCGATACTAAATATACTACAGAATTTGTTTATTTACGACATCACATTAGAAACTTCTAAAATTATCTGTATTTCTTAATTATATTGTCCGTGTATGCAATTAACTACCTTCTAATCACTCTATCTGTTAAAATAAACAGTATCAAAATCCGTTGCGTAGTTTTAAAGATCTAAGCATACATAGGGACAAACAGCGGTAAGCAGCTTTGGTTTATACTATGTAATGATGTGTGATGGCTCTTAGTAGTGTCATATGACAACTATTTCGGTGATGGCTTTCAGGTTAAAGAAAACGAAAAAACATAAAGAGGAAACATGTCAGTTGTTAAAATAAGGAATTCCAATACTATACTATAAACCGTCTTACTGAACAACTATTTTAGAATTATAAAACAAGAATTGCCAGTTATTTAATTATTAATAATAATGAACGCATCTTTAAATTCATTATTTAACATAAAATAAGGCTGACAAATTAAATATACAAAAAGCTTATTATATTTTCTGATAGGAAGCAATTTAATGTCATCAAATTGTTTTTTTTTTATTATATTGAGAAGTTAGCCAAGGTGTTAATTCGAGGTGTTAAATATTCGCTTTGCTTTTTGCTACCAGTTTTTATTCATCAAATATAACGATGACCTAAGATGAGTTTCTTAAAACAATATGCGTACGCAATATAATCGTAAGAATTGACACTAAATAGCCGTTAAACTGTATATTTTATATAATACGGTTCAGTTTTAACAGCGTTGACATTCAGTGCAAATTGTTTTTTTTTTCGTCATATGATACCCACAGATAATTATTATTGTTTTTAAATTAAACGTTCAAATAAAATATTAAAGCAATTATTGCATTTATTTGTATGTATGACGTAATGTTTGCGATTAATTTAAATAATTCAGTTGTGATGTTTAAACAAATATAATATTATAACAGTTATATTATTAAAGTAATGACGTTGAGGTTATTTAATTTTTTTTTTATTCTAAATATTTTATATGCTGTCTGGAAATAAAAACCATTGGTACATTAAACTATCAAACTGAAATAAGGAGACAAAATAAATAAAATGGTGCGGAATAAAAAATCGATAGAAAATATTTTGTAGGGCAATTTTTTATTACAGTTAACATTTACTAATATGAATTCTTCAGGTAAATGTTAATGACAAATGAAAGGTAAATTAAATCGATTTAAAATGATAGCGCCAATAAAAATGCTCTTTATTAAGTTATATTAGGCTTAGCCCTTTTGCCTTGGATACATATACGGAATTTCATTCAACGCATACAGGTTACCTTACGAAATTTTAAAACGTGATCAGTACAAGGTTATCAAAGGGTTTTGAACCTGGGATTCGGTTGACTCATGAAAGTTACACACTAAGTTATATGGATCACCCATATACCTATTTATCAGGAATGAAAATGATTGGAGATCTAATTGCTAGATAATACATAGATTCAATCAATATATCTATCTATTTAAATCCAAAATAAAACATAAGGCACAAGACAGACTTTAACGTGATTGAATTATTTAAAGTTTATAAAAAAGTGACATCATCGGCATACGCCAGAATACCTTTGCTATTATTAAAAAAAAAAAAAAAACTTTCCCGCGTTTACATAAAACGTGCGTTGTCCATTACTTGACAGATAATATCCTAAACAAATTAATCTTGAAATATGTTCCAATTTGTTTTACGATTCATGATACATTATCGATTACCGTACTCTGAAAAGTACGTTAAAAATTTTACGACGCGTAATCAATTGACTACTTTACGATGATTTTTTTTTACATAGTGACATTTTATAACCTTACCGATCAGCAGTATATGTGGCTGTAAATTGCAATTTAGATATTCTGTACGTTACTTTAATCGTAAATATTATATTTATAAAGTATTAATCTTGCAAAGAAAATGATTTGCGAAAACCGATCCTTATTTTGCTCTTCATCATTACACAGTATACTCGTAAAACAAAGTCGCTTACCGCTGTCTGTTCCTGTGTATGTTTAGATCTTTA
Source organism: Vanessa cardui (assembly GCF_905220365.1). Classification (NCBI taxonomy): domain Eukaryota; kingdom Metazoa; phylum Arthropoda; class Insecta; order Lepidoptera; family Nymphalidae; genus Vanessa; species Vanessa cardui. The sequence continues at coordinate 13,851,544 of NC_061133.1, read as the reverse complement.
AAATTACGTAACGGATTTTGATGCGGTATTTATAATAGATAGTGATTCATGAGGTTTCTGTGTACAATACATGGACAATATAGTAAAGAAACTCTGATAACTTTAGAAGTTTCTAATATGGTGTCGTAAATAATCAAATTGTGTATATTTGGTATCGGTTTTGCAACCGTGCGAAGCTGTGGTTGCTAGTTTATTGTATTTTCCTCCTTGGGTGTTCTGGAAGAAGTATCTTCAAGGGATAAGCATCTTAATGTATGTTTTATTATTATTATGTGTACATGATCCAACATCTCAGATCCTCATGGTGGAATAAGAAGTTTGACTTATATTGACAACTGACATTTAAAAAAAAAAACAGTACATACAATGTAGTCCGAATTCGATTATTGGATAAAACTTTAAGAAATATAATATTTATTCTCATTATTTAATGTAGAATTCAAAGGTAAAAGTAACGTTCGTATCATAAATGAAATTGTTTTAAATAAACGTTTGTGAAATCATAAGAAAAAAATATATTTATATTTACCGATTTTTTTTTTACGGTTTTTATACGTACTGTTACGTTCATTCGTTTATAACGACTGCTCAGTCAATGTTTTTTTGTTAACATTAAATAATTACGAAGTGCGAAACCTTTCACGGACTGGTAATCGGACGCTCTCGTAATGTCTCCGTTTGATGCGCCTGCGCCGATACGTTCCCATTATCATATTTTATATTAAAATTAAAATATACTATTATTACTAGTAATAATTTTACTGTTAGAATTTGATGAGCCGTTGTTTTTTAATAAATACATTGAATTAGAAAAAGGTAGCTTAGTTGAAAATTTTAATGAAAGTTAGCCGATTCAATAATTGCCAGTACCATTGATATTTAACCTAATTAAGTATATTTTATTGGGATATTTATCGTAAGTATGATTTAGTGTTTAACTAGTGATATACAAAAACCTTATTTTCGAATCACTCTATTAAAAAAACCGCATCAAAATCCGTTACGTAATTTTATTTTTGTTGTGTAAATACACATAGGACAGACAGCAGTAAGCTATTAAGCTAAAATAATTTGTTTTATACTATGTAATGATTTGTTGATTGTTTCTTCAAATAACAAAAATCTTATAATATACATATATATTTTGTAACCGTGCCGTACGAGAATGGTCACCAATCAGGTCAATTTTCAAGTGTCAATATAGGAAAGGCGAATGACGGTTCGGGTGTTAATTTAAAAGTCGTTAAATTTTATTATGAGATGAGAGAATCTTCTGAAATCTTTGAACTCACGACAAACGACCCATACGGAGAGTGAAACAAGTTTTAATACGTACATATATAACTATGGGGTTTTATTAATTAATTAATTAAATATTCTGGTTATGCTGAGTTCATGAACTCTTCCAACGAGGGTTTTTTGGATGTCATATTTGATTGAAGGTTTTATCAAAAATATTGTCGCTTTTTTCCTGGGGGCTCTTATTCGTCATTAAATTTTAATCCTCCCAGCAGCGTATGATTTCATATGTTACTTAAATGGACCCTCCATCATCAATATATGTTATTTTAATCGATCCAAAATGTTATCATCATCATCATCATCATCATCATCATCATCAGCCCGTTCCCGTCCACTGCTGGACATAGGCCTCTCCAAGTGCACGCCACTGTGGTCTTTCCCCGGCTACTCGCATCCAGCTCCTGCCTGCCGCCTTGCGTATATCGTCACTCCACCGTGCCTGAGGACGAAAAATTTTATATTATATATTAATTAAAATATATTGTGTATGCTGTATACCACGTTTACACGATTTTAGTTGAAGTAGTTGAAGCAACAATATTCGTACCAACAACAGTATCTCTATATTTGTTTAAATAAACTTTTTGTTTTTCTTTAAATAACAACTACATATAATCGAATTTGAAACCTACTCTATGTTTACTGTGATTTTAAATTTATTAAAATTGTGTAAGTGTATATTATAGACTTTTTGTAATTAAGTGAAATAAAATAAACCTTACAAACCAAATATTTGATTTGTATTATTTATACTTGTTAATTTTAAATCATCATTTTTCAGATATAATCTGTGGACCTGTGTTGCCATATGTACATGTAATCAATATATTTGAACGGACCCGCTCACTGCTATGTGGGTTAATTATTATATCCAAGGATTTCGGAAAAATCAACATATATATTTTTAAATAATATCGATACGAACGGCTGTTAAATTATCGATTATATTTTTTTAATGTTATTTAATTTGTAATTCTTTGTGTAAAAGTAAACTAATTAAGATAATTAAATGTGATGGTCCGTTAAATTAGTGCGTGCGAGCATTAAACGGTGACTTTTTGCCTTTTTTTTAATGTAACGACTCTTATATAATTGCTATACTTCTCTTTTTTCCATTGAAATCTTCGCGATAAAGACTATGTTAACAGTCTTGCGGATTCCACAATTTACACCCTTAAAATTGTAATTATATTATATTATTATTAATTATATTTAAAATTGAGAAAAGTGAAACCCCACCAATTAATTTATATATAGCTAATATGGTAGATTAGCATGAACTTTGTTAAGATTAAGCTTTATTTTATAATTAAAAATGTTTAATTTGTATGATATAACAATATACATATTTATGAGTATTTACGTTTTATAATTATTGTATGTGTTACATAATGTCCCTTTAATTGTTTTTACATTACCAGTATTCATGAGCCTTAGTGTAGCCTCGGGGTTGTTTCGTGCCTTTAGGCTGTAAGTAAATTTTTTTATTTAAAGTATGTAGAACTAATTATTTAAAAAGCAATTGAATAAATCTAACTATTTAGAGATGGTAAGATAGTAAACATATTCTGAAAATAGCTTTATTAAAGAATAAGGTAATTGTAAAATAAATTAAAAAGCAAAATGATACAATATATCATTTTCTTCGTATTATTCAGTCAAAGAGAGCGTTACGTGTTGGTTAGTGGGAGGTTCCCACTCATAGAGGAGGGTATAAATCTTGCGTTTCACGAAAATTCCGATGTTTATAGCAATTAACAGTCCCCGACGTCGTGTCACTCGGATCTCCACATGATTTACTGTTAGGAGTCGAACACACGACTCGAACCCGTACTATTTTCTACACTAATATTATAAATGCGAGTAACTGTTACGGTTTCGCTCCTAACTTACTGAATCGATTTTGATGAAATGGTACGGAGTATGCCTTTTTTTTCTCGCTGGAAAAACGCTTTAAGCGCTTCCCCCACGTGATGGAAAGTGGGGGTGTGTGTGGGACTCCCCGGTTCCCTGGACGCCGAGTGCGCCCAGGTCCACCGGGTTTACCCACTAAAAGACCAGCGGTACCCTCTCCGTCTTTCGGCGGGCGCCACGGGATCGCTTACGCATGCTACCGTGACGTACGGAGTATGCCTAAGCCAGGTAACAGAAATATAAACTATTCATTTCATCCTCGGGTGAAGTCGCAGAATCATTTGGTGCTATTCATTTTTCTATTAAATATGCTTTCAAAATGATTATGTTTTACTTTCTGACTTAATGCAGTTACAATTAAATTATTAAAAGAAGTAGTAACATATTTGTTAATAAAATATATTAGTGTTATAGAGATTTATATAGACGCACCTGGTATTGTCACCATTTTTCTACACCCTATGAGTCAGCCAGTGTTATTACAGAAAGAGACAATCAATCACCATTACATCTGTCATTACAAATGTTATAGTGTGCGTGCTATGGTACGAGAAATCCTACAAAACTATACCAGACGTAGTACTTTACGTGCTGTCTGAGGTACGCGATTACCCCCTCTATTCCAAACTCCGTCTCGCTCAGAACTTCTTAGCTTACCTTAGTATTTTTCTATTTGGGTTGACATAAGCCAGTACAAAGAAGCCATTACTAATAGATGAAAATAATACATATATGGTAAGCAGCTTGATCAGTACACGTATTGAAACTTATTTCTCCATTATATTTAAATTACGTGCCTAATTATCAAGTGACATTTTAATCGTTGGCAATAATTGTCACGGCGAACGAATGATGAACGAATGAAAAAAATAAAAACATAAATGTCTGAATCAACAAAGCATATTGACTAATAAATAATGTTGTTAATTTTTACATTACACATTTCTTTTATGGTTCCGTGACAAATGAATTAAATGCAGTAGTTATTTATAGATCTAAGAATGTAACTATGAACTGTAGTTATATACGATAGACTGTTATAGATATTAGCTAATAATGATGTTTGAATTTCGAATTTCGAATCGAAGTTTCGAAAAAAGAAAAAAAGGTAAATATTATATAATTTACTATTGGCCAGTACGCATAAATCTATAGTAATATTATAAATGTGAAATCAACTCAGTCTCTCTGTCTGTCTGACGCTCTTTCACGACTAAACCAATGAAGCGAATTTGATGAAATTTCGTTTGAAGCAAAGGAGTCGAAGGAAGGACATAGGCTACTTTTTTGTTTAAAACATGACAGCCAAACACTCTAAAACGCAAGCGAAGCCGTGGGCTATAACTAGTATCATATTTATGATATATTCGAAAATGTACCCTAGCTCTGTATAAAGTATAATAGGAAACCAATGCTACATCAGTAGAAATGAATGGGTAGGGGTGATGTCAGAACAAAATAATTCCGTCGTACCTCAGAATTTGTAGCTTGTGATTGAATTTTGTTTTTAAATTGTTAATTATTATTATTACTTAGAAGACAGTTTGGCTTAAGCTTAAGACTCAATCATTACTACTGTTTCTCTATTTGATTTCTGATGACGTCATAATACCCATTGCATGTGAATTACTTTTAAATATAAGAGTTAAAAATGTATATATATTTCGAAGCGTTCAATATCCTCGGCTATATCATGCTCGTGCATAAATAGCCTTACGGTCCGTGTGCACCGAGCCTTACCAGTCCCGCCTCTTAGTTATTTATCGCCATCTTAATTACTAACTCTCGATGCCCGGACGTTCTCGTACGTCAGATGGCTCGAAACAAACGTTTAATTGAGAATTGTACGTATTTTAATGTTCTCTAGATTTATTGTAGACTTCGGGTATGACATGACAATAAAATTTATTACATTACTCAAAAATATATTTTCATAAATGGTTAGACGCTCCTTTTTGTATTGCCTAACTGAGGTAACTACCTACTAAGCTCTACTAGCTTAGCTTAGCTACTAGCTTAGTATAGTAAGGTACTAGGTAGGTCACGTCAAAATTCAAAGTCTCATTCTCATCACCTAGATGTCCGAAAGTCATACAATCACATAACACTCTGTAGAATCAGTTTTCGCCAGCGGTTTTACCGAACCGATACAAGTTGGAAAACTTCAAGAAAAAATTGAATCTTTCCTTAAGGGCCGGCAACGCACCTACAAGCAACCGGTGTTCCAAAGGTCCACTCCTAATCACTTTTGCATCAAGCGAGCTTCCAGCTCGTTTGCCATCTTTAACATAAAAAAAATTCAATAACATTCATAATATAAATATATGTGAATGATTGACGAATCTTGTCTGTCAATATGCGATACGACAGAATAACTGCGCCCAATCAGACTGCACCGAAAACAGCGCCGAGAACAGAGTAAATTAAATTTTAATTACATGATTAAAACTGTAGTTTTTTTGACGTATTTTAGAGCATGGAAAGTGGTTGTTCTTTCGTCATATATAAGATAAAGAAAACGATTGCTGTGCCGGCGAAATAATATCATGATGATGTTCCCATATTTTGTATCTGATTTAATTGCGTACGCGCACACACTTTACTAAGTTAGTTTTATGAGGAAAATATGTTTAAGTTAAATTAGTGTACACTATATTAGTATTTACAGTAATATCCTAATATCGATTCGAAATTCAAAAATGACATAACGTGGCTCTAAAATTAAGTCCTAGATATAACGAACTGCTGATCTTAGATTAGCTGATTCTACTCCAGATTGAAAGATACAGATCTTGCAGAGTTTCATCTTATATAAGCAGGTTTCGTCAAATCTTCTTTTACCTACGTGAAACAAATGAAATACAAAGTAATTTCTTACTGAATGGCGCTACTGCGATAAACATCAGTTAGATATTGAAAATCTTTCTAAAACTGTTCGAACGATCTATTGTTGAAATGATATATTAGATATACATACAATATTACACTCACATAGAGTGTTTTATGAGTACAATACAGTACAAAAACAATTTGTATGTTAATAAGAGATAATTACTAATAACTTTAATAAAATAACGCTAGATCTTTTTTTATGGTATAGATTGGCGGACGAGCATATGGGCCACCTGATGGTAAGTGGTCACCATCACCCATAGACAATGACGCAGTAAGAAATATTAACTATTCCTTACATCGTCTATGCGCCACCAACCTTGGGAACTAAAATGTTACGTCCTCTGTGCCTGTAGTTACACTGGCTCACTCACCCTTCAAACGGGAACACAACAATACTGAGTACTGTTATTTGGCGGTAGAATAACCGATGAGATCGCTAGTTAATATGCCATTTCTGTTTATTTTGTCTACTATTAATGAGAACATTTAGAGCTGATCCCACCACGCTTCTTTATTATGGAATGGCCTATGCATAAGTATACGAACAACTTAGTGGTACGTCCTGATTTCCTTTGTAAGACATTACTTATACATACATTAAATACTAGCTGTGCCCGCGACCTTGTACGCCTTTGAATTTAACAAAAAAAAAAAATTGTAGCCTAAGTTACTCCTTATTATATCAGTTATCTGCCAGTGAAAGTCCCGTCAATATCGGGCCAGCCGTTCAAGAGATTAGCCGGAACAGACAGACCGACAAAAATTGAAAAAATGTTATTTAATTAAGAATTAAATAATTAAATATTCATTAATTTATCCTACTTAGGTTGTTTAAAAGCGGCTTTAACTTAGGAAAATAAAGTTAAGGAATTGAGATGGTGCAAATACTATAAGCACATATTTACCTAAAATTAAATATACAGTCATAAGTAATTACCAATTCAGAAGTGTCTTTAATTTATATTTATAATTAATATTGAGATGAAATTATTCGGGGAAAAATTGTATTATCAAGTGTACCACCAGATTGAAACAGCATGTTGAAGGAAGCCCCATGTTAGAAGTAGTGTGTAGTTAAGATACGGGCTGTTTACTTTTTATAAATGAAGGATTTATTACTTGTTGACTTCCAATCAGGATATATTACATACATATATAATTGGTTTTAACTAACATGACTTTGTATTTTTAAACGTTGAAAAAGAGTAACTACTGAGTTTCTTGTCGGTTCTTCTCGGTAGAATATACTTTCCGAATCGGTGGTAGCTTAACTTAATTGTTAAATGACGTTTTAAAAGTGCGAGTAAAAGACGTTTATTTTGAGATGGTCCAGTGGTCTTAACCGACGATTGCGGGTTCAAACCCAGGCAAGCACCGCTGATTCATGTGCTTAATTTTCCTTTATAATTCATCTCGTGCTCAGCAGTGAAGGAAAACATCGTGAGGAAACCTGCATGTGACAAATTTCATAGAAATTCTGACACATGTGTATTCCACCAACCCGCATTGGAACAGCGTGGTGGAATATGTTCCAAACCTTCTCCTCAAAGGGAGAGGAGAAACCTGTTGTTATTGTTGTTGTTAAGGATATTAAATATTATCAATAACTAGCCGACCCGGCAAACCTTGTACTGCCATAATCGAAATGCTTATATTAGTCCAAATGTGATGTGCATAGAAACCATTGCACGCAGCGAAACCGGTGAAATAACTGATACTTACATTAAAAGCGACACTGTCAATAACTTTTTCTATATTTTCAATGACACAGGAATCATGAGGTTGCGTGATAAATTGCTATGTCGCTATGATTAAGTCCTTATAACATAAAGTTTGCAAAACCATTTAGTGTAAACTGGCTATACCATAAGTTTTAATTTGAAACTCATTTACAATACAAATCAATAAAATATCACTAAATACAGCACAGGTAAAATATAGGTGGTCAAGTTTTATTATTATTAAACTATTGTGTAATTTATATTGATGAAAATGGTCACGTCACAACAATTAGAAGATACTTACAAAAAAATGTTTGTCTAAAATACTGGCTATTTAAAAGTGTTCAATTTGATATTGACACACATACACTCTGTTAATCAATTTAAAGCTTTCTGATAAACTATTTTTTTTTGTTTTGTTTTGTGGTGACCACGCGACGTATAATTGTCCATGCGCGAAACAGGGAAACTCCAAGTAGATTCCTCAAACTTCCAACGACTGGCCTTGCGATTTATTTATTGTCATCGCAAATTCCAGGCGCACGGGAAATGAGATTTAATAGAATTAATTATTGATGTTTAAAATCGAATGGTAAATCCGTTGGAATCATTGGTATACGTGGGATCAAGACATCCTTTCCTTTATGATTGTTGCCTCAATGACGTTTTTCATTATCTTATGTGGAGTGTCTTTATGTGCAGCCACTATTTTGATGATTTTAGGCATGCGTTTAGTTCATCAGCAACAGTTGATCGGGGAATAACTGGAAGAGTCTGACGAAAATCACCTGACAGCAGAATCATGGCCCCACCAAAAATATTTTGGTTGTTACGAAGATCTTTCAACGTACTTTCCAGTGCTTCCACTGATCTTTTAAGGGCCATTGTGCATTCGTCCCAAACAATAAATTTGCGTACCTGTAGGATCTTGGCCATTGCGCTATTTTTGGCGATAAACGAATAAAAATAAAATAAATGATAAGAATGATCTGATAGACAGTAAATATCTGAAGTTAGTTACAATTAATGTTTTTCTTGTACCACCTGTGAATTCATATGTAGTTAGAAAGATATAACGATTCTTTCAATTTGATTTCTGAATAACGGGGGCAACATCAAATGTTTGACAAAGTGGGGATTACCCATGTTACAAAAACATGATTATGGCGTTAGTATAATGACATCATTACCGAACACTGATACTTGATATTTATGGAGCTCTAAACATCGATGTTAATTTATAACATCGGTGTTTTACAATTAAATCCATCATTACTTTCAATTTTTGCCGAAAAAAACGTGCTGTAATGTCCATGACGATCAGTTGTCGACTGTTCTTCAAATAAATTGTTTTTAATATCATCCCACTGCGGATTACATGTAAATGTAATGAACAGATCCGGTCGACCATTTTTCGTACATAAGAAATTGCGTCTTGTGTATATTCGTTCACATGCCGTGGGCAACCAAAAAACTAAGATGGCAATATAGTCAGTCGCCTGATGTCATTTACATTAGCATCATTCGCTATCGCATCTTGCGAATGAATATATTCTTCGGATCTTAATTTTGCTTGGTTGAAACGATTAAAATTAAGACGTTCAGTTTATATTTTGGCATACATGTCAACGATGTACTGATGATATAGTTTACCACATCTCGAGATATAATTTTGTGTTTGTGGTCGAACCATCAATCAATACGAATAAAAATTCATGGCACTTACTTTTTTCTGTGTATTTAGATATGAAAATAAATGCAAACGCTGTACTTTTAAATGTTAACCTATTGAAACTGGGGGATGATTGTACTAATTTTTAATTAATACTCACTTATAATTTGACCGCACAATTCCCCGTCTAAAAATTCTCCATTAACAAAATGACCCGCCATTTATTGAATTCATTTGTTACAAAAAATGTGATAAATGAAGAACCACTCGACCGATTTTTTGCAAACTTCACATAAACTATCTACTAAATAGTCCGAACAAACCCTGAAAATTTGGTTTGGATAGGTTGGCCCTTTCTTGAGTTATTAAGTGACATCGAAAAATGCTTCTTATTTTTATATATATAGATTCCAAAAATAGATGTAACGATGGTTTTAACAATGCAAAATCAACTTTAAAACATCAATCTTTTATTGTCTAACATAGATAATCATAGAAAATCAATAATAATTCTCTAATAAATCTATTTCTAAGGAAAAACAAAGTCGTTGTTTTTATTATATTCCTAGCATTTTTATTGAACTTACTCACCTTCTAAACCTTCCCTGGACTTCCACAAATAATTCAAGACCAAAATTGGCCAAATCGGTCCAGCCGTTCTGGAGTTTTAGCGTGACTAACGAACAGCAATTCATTTTTATATATATAGATAAATAATAATTCTTTGTTCTTAATGTTTGAACTTTATTAAATGCAATCACATCAAATTAAACAGTATTAGTAATTAGTTATACATATATACATGTGTGTACTTCCCACGATATCTCCTTAACAAGCAATAAATATTAAATAGAACCAATGAATCAAGAACGCCCATCAAAGTTTCATATATTAAGGTAACGCCTTTAAATCGATAAATCTCTAAATCCATATAAAGTAATTCGTTAAAAGAAACTGTAACAAAAAACGTAATTATTCATACTAACGAATCACCTTATATCAATGTAATTAAGGTTCAAAATCGCATCGAACATCCCTTAAAACGTAGAGCCGTAAGATGCATTTGATCCTTTAGTTTAGTTAACCGGATTTTAATTGATAAACAACTTTATTGTTATTGTTTTAGAGTTGAAAATTGTTTGTAATAATTTGCTGTAATATATGAGCTCTTGCTCTACGCAAAACAAGAATCCACTTTAACTTCATTCGTATCATTCAATATTCTTTACAATCGTGTAAGGGACAGCGCTATATTTATTAAAAGAAGCGATTTTCAACTTTATTTGATTACATTAAGGTATATTTGAGGTTGCTTTTATAAGCTTATGGTCAGTATATAAAATCAATCACAAATCAATACTGACGTCGTACATCCCAGTACGAATGGGGTTTAATTGTCGGTTTGGCATTATCATTAGTAAGGTGGGTCGTGCGCAGGCGCATCGGAGATGTTATCTCGTAGATCAGATGTTTAGTACGATTTTATGGAACTGTAATGGACTTATATTTTTTCTAGTCCAGTAATAAATGGTTGAAATATTATTAAACGTCATAAATCGTTTTCTTTTTTTTTAATATACAGGATGCTGCGGAATTAAACGAAACGATGGACGGATTGTGTGAAAGACGATATGGTTAGAAATAATGTTACTTGTGAGATGACGTCTGACAGAGATGTAGTAAGAGAAAGACATGTTATGCCGACGCCAAATATAATTGGGATAAGGGCAGGATGATGATGATGATGAGGGTGCTGCGACGGTACTGTTATACTGAATACATGGTGGAGAAAAAAGCGATCCTAACTTGACAGATTCAGAAAATTATAAATATGAATCTGTGTGTAATTAAAATTTGCTCGTTTTTAATTGGCTGAACTTTCCAGAATTAGAATGAAGATTCTTCTAAATCTTTCCGTATCTGCTATCTCACATGGCTACAATAATTCTATATACAATTTTAGAATACTAACTCAATTTTTTTTTGCTATTATATAAAAAATGTATACATATAAACCTTATCATCAACCGACTACAAAAATGGAAGAGGTTATCAATTCGACTGTATTTTTTTATCGCTACACCTGTTTAGGTAGTATATAATGTACATCATGTACTGTAACTTTGGTTAGTTTTCTACAAAGGTATTCAATCCAAAGTTATACCAAGTTCCAGATATAGTTATATGATATAACTTAATCCTCAAAAACCATGAGAGAAACGTGTCGTGTGTCCTATCACCCTATATATTAAGATGTTTATTATTATTAGTAACAAATTTAAACGTATAGCAGTAAAATAACTAATTTTAAAAAAATATTTACTCAGTAGCAGCCGTCTTCCTACTGAAATGATAATGTATCTTGATAGTTTCAGACTAACTGGATAGTCATACTAATATGTGTAATATAAAAACCTCGTCATTTATCTACAAAGCTATCTCTTTTATATCTTCCATACATACATATTATTTAATTTGAAATAATCACTTTTGATAGAGCTGCCTCGTATATTAAGCTTTGACATGACACAACTAGCGCCATCTAGTGACGAGTTATAACAGTTATGTATTTGCCGGTCGATATGTGAATGCTATCTACTAATATAAATATGAAAGTAAATGTATGTTCATTTGTTTTTTTGGGTTATAAAATCTAATATAATAAATATGAACACACTTTTTGTATGCGACCACTCCTTCTTACTTCTATGGATCTAAGATATGAAGCTCAGTGAGCTAGTATACATAACAGTATATTAGCTATAAGAAAGCATTGTAATTTAATATTATTAATTTCACTAAAAGTACTGTTTGTATTTTAGGAGTATGGTTTTACATACCACTAGATAAGTGGTCACCACCATCGTAGATATTGGTGCTAAAAGTAAACTCTAATCCCATTGTAAGTAGCTAAGCACTAGTGTTATGGAAAATCAGAAGCAACGATGATAGCACAAACACCCAGACCCAAGACAAATTAGAAAACTAATGAACTATTTCTACATCGACTCGATCGGGAATCGAACCTAGAACCTTGGAGTAGCGTACCCAGGAAAACCGGTGAACACACTACTCGACCACGGAGGTCGTCAAGAGCAATATAAAGGGCTTTCACGAATCTTTACCACCAAGGGTTGCTAAAAAAAATAATAATAAGGCCAGTAGCATTCCCTAGCAGACTAAGGACACGTATAAATATTATCAACGATAATCATAAAAAGTCCATCTTATCTCTATATACTAACCCTTTACTAAAATAATCGTAACGTAAATCAAATTAAAAATTACACAAAAAACCTAAAAAAAAACGTCTATTGGACTGACAGGTGACTCAGTAACTGTTTAACAGTCTACCGTTTGCTAGGTATGTCGGTAAAACAATAAAAAAAACAACTTATATCATTCGTTTACACGTAAAATATCCTGTGAAGTAAAAACTAGTGATCTTTAATAAAAATATTAATTATAATAACTTGTCCGTCTGTCATACTCAAGCTAAGGAACCTTTACATCGGAATTGATCGTTGCACTTTATTGAGGCGGGCCGGCTTCTAGACATTCGATATCAACTGATATAGGGTCTAGCTTTATGTACAGTATTAAGTAATCTTGATACTTGGAATTACATAACTGAACTAAATAATATTGATTTTATATATATATAAGATATCTTAAAAACACAGTACCTATAATCATGTAATTTAGCAGACTAATAAAGTGTAATTTTTGAATATAATTTGTATCGTAATCTCAATAAAATAGTTAAATGTTGAATGATAAAATAATCTTGATTTTTTAGAGCAGTGTTATCATCAACTATGGTCAAAATTTTGAACCTAGATAGAAGGGTAGGAAAAGTCATCCAGCCCAGTAAAATATCATTTACAACCTGTTACTTACTTATAAATAGCAACATACAAAATTTAATTTTGATAGTAAATAAAACAATGCAAAATAAACTATTTTAACTGCAACTATTTTAACTATTAAATCTTATACTAAATTATTTATATATATATATAGATACTAAATTTATTCAAGTAAACGTAACAATGGAACGTTTTTGAATCGTCGATAATTAAATACTAACAATGGTATAGTCATTAGTAGGTACATATTAATAATAATTGTTATCACGTTTTAAAGTATCAAAACATCATAATCCAAGTTCACATCGGACAGACGGCATCGGGCTCACCTTCCAACAAATCATTCACCGGAGCGAGTTCTGAAACATTTCCATTCTTTTATTGATTTATTTCGTATTATTATTAATTTAAGAAAAAAAAAACGAACGAGTTATTTATTAAAACGTTAAACTCCCGCCCAATCTGATAAGTCGTTATTTATAACTTTTTTTTTTTTTGATCCATTTGCCAAGGTGCGATGCGTTCGTATTTATGGTTTTAGATAAAAAAATGAGGCTAGTATTGAATAAATCAGTGTGATAGGGTAATGAGAGTTTCGTCCTAATCTTAATTATTTCATTTTATAATTAAGAACATTTTATTTTGTTAATTGATATATTTGAAACCAGATACTTTTTTTTCTTAATATTTTGTGCGCCAATTTTCGTTATCCAATGATTTTAAAGCACAAATTGCAGCAAATTTAAATTTGGAATGTATCCTTTTTTAATTTGAATTCCGATTTATTTATTTTAACATTAAAAAAATAGCACAAATATAAGATTTATTTGTATTCTACTAGTATACCTATTTTAAAAATAATACACACATAATTTAACTGAATGTTATAAAGAGACGATAATATTATAGTATACTTAATGTCTAGTTATAAAAGAATTGGTATTAATTTATTTTTTATCAAGACTTCAATAATACTTATTGGTCCTTTGAAAATAATTTACGTTATAGCAAATATAAAACACATATAACCAGTAGAACTATTTACTGTATTATGTAACATCAAAACAAAGTATGTTATACCAAAACAGTGTTTGAATAGGAAAAAAATAATGCGTTAAATAACTCGATCAATTCATATTGATGTTAAACGGGAGATGAATTGTCAACATTTGTGAGGCTTGTCACACATTCGTTTACGTACACCGAACCACCTGTAAACTATCAAAAACGACCTATTTTAAACCTTGTCCCTTTACAATAAGGAACGATTAAATTAGACCGACTGTACACCCGATACAAGCCATTTTCATAGAGTACCTATTCAAAGCAGAGGTTACACCTACCGAATAAAATACAGAACACAATATGTAGTTGTCACCGCTTGATAGAACCTGTCTTTCAAAATATCTACTCCACAACTAACTCCGAATAATAATAAACATGTATTATGTTCGATTGAAATTCAACCTTATTCCAAATATACAAAGTTGACTTTACCTAAACAACAATATCTGCATACGACTGTGAATCTCGCGGAAAGAACTCGCATCCTTTTTGAAGATTCACCGCTTACAACACACTATTTGTTGTGCATTGCTGATTTTGTGGAATCGAAACCTATAATAAATAGAACATTTGCAGCAGTGTATATCATATGTAGAGAAAAAATCATTTCATTTTGTAGTGTAAGAGCAATATAGTTCTGTTGACGTCCTGAGGGAGACAGAAGGTGTTGAGATGATCCCCGTTTGGATAGATCAATGATATGTCAAAATTGTGTGATACTTGTGGGATTTATGCTGGCTTGCGGTAAGCGATCCGGACAGTGATAGATTCTGCCTGGATTTCCACCTGATTCCCTGGTGGGGGGATTCGATTAGATTTAGCTTCGAAACTTCGCATGGACGGTTTGAATTGAGATAATAATAATAATACATTACTTCCTGATAGTAAAAGATACTAATAACGTGGTATACCTATTTGATATACCCGCAAACCATATTATCTTCTGCTGTAATTTATTTTGAGAGGTTTGATTCCTGTTCCAAACCTTCTCCTTAAAGGGAAAGGATTCCTTAGCCCAACAGTGGGAAATTCACAGGCTATTGTTGTTGTTGCTTCCTGTTCATGCAAACATTTAGTATTTCATTTCACTGATCCAATAGTCTCAGTTATTCGATCAATCTAATGTTCGGAACAGATTTGTCACGTTCAAACAACCCTCAAAACTTTGATTTGATTAAATGTAACTGCCTTTAACCAGTCTAATCTAGTTTAATCTGCTACTCGTTAACTATTACAGCCGTATATAAAAAACGTTCGAAGTTTGACGAAATTAATGATAGACTCCGTGTTATCAGATTGTTTTCACTTACGCCATGTAATTGTGAACAATGTCATATAATTGAAAACAATGTCATGAACGTCATCATCATGATCCGTGCCAACAATTGGCAACCATTTAGAATTCCGTCCTTGTAACAAAGCCGAGAGGATGCAGTGGTTAGAACGAGTGCATCTTAACCGATGATTACGGGTTCAAGCAACCCTGAATTTTCAGGTGTTTATAATTCATCTCATGCTCGGCGGTGAAGGAAAACATCGTGAGAAAGAAATTACCAAATGCATGTTGCATTTGGTAATTTCAATGAAATTCGGCCACATGCGTGCACCAACCCGCTTTGGACCAGCGAGGTGGAATATGTTCCATACCTTTACCTCAGAGAGAGAAGAGGCCTTAGCCCAGCAGTTGGAAATTTACAGGCTGTTAATGTAAAGTAACTTGTAACAAATTAAAATTCAAAAACTTTTGACAACACAGATTACATTACTGGTTGACTGACAAAAGTCTACCAATTACAATTATAGCAATTAGTTTTCTCATTTAAGTTGGTATTCAGGTTAAGGAACAGAATATTAATAGTTAATACCTATTATTTTCTAATCCTCTGTGTATCACTATTTGAACTGAACGCAACGATCACTGAATTTATTGTTATAAATTCACCAAAACAAGTTGGAAGCCTTCAAAATACCATTAAATGAAACCTCATTGTCCCAGTTATCAGATAGGGATCGAATCTCAAAACATCGTACCTGAATAACCCAATAATTGTGTACATAAATCATTTGAACGACTCCTGATAATTCTCCAAAGGTAAATGTTTGGTGCAAAGTATGAGGAAAGTTAGACTATTGCCTTCAGAAAATAATATAAAAGGAATTTTATTTATGTTATTAAACAGAGTATTTTTTGATTATGATATGATTTGTCTGTAAATTTATAAAACCTCGTGAAATAACACTTGATCGTGGGTCTTCTGGGATAGAACTAAGTTGTCACATATTGTATCGCCAAATAGAAATTATTCTCAAAATTCTGGTATGAAGAATAATTGAATCAGTGTATCTTGAATAAAAACCCATAACATTTTTTTTAAGGAATAGGTTGACGGACGAGCGTATTAACCACCTGATGGTAATTTGTCACCATCACCCATAGACATTGACGCTGTAAGAAATATTAACTATTCCTTACATCGTCAATGCGCAACCAACCTTGGGAACTAAGATGCTATGGCCCTTGTGCCTGTAGTTACACTGGCTCACTCACCCTTCAAACCAGAACACAACAATACTACGTACTGTTGTTTAGCTGTAAAATATCTGATGAGTGGGTGGTATCTACCCAGGAGGGCTTGCCCTACCACCAACGATATTCAAGGTTTCGACGCATTGGCGATGACAGGTGGTATTTCTTGCATTTTTAGATATTAATGTTACACTATGGTTTTAATTTAGTCTAATGTAGCTGGCAGGGTAAATCGAGTATGTTTTATAGTTTTTTGGACAAAATTTGTTTGAATTTTGAAACAATGTGGTATCTGTGAACGAAAGAATAAGTTGCATCCCCTTTATAATAAATATTCATCAAAATTTGCAGAGTTTATTTCGTAGTGTCGTATCGTGTCGTAGTCTTTATTGTGACAATTAATTCGTATTTCTATATTGAATAAAGGAATACGAGTTTGAGTTTCAGTGTACAGTAATGCAACAATCTCGTAATTTTGTTTTAAATTCTAGACCGAGAGTAAATTTTTTTTTTATGGTATAGGTTGGCGGACGAGCATATGTGCCACCTGATGGTAAGTGGTCACCATCACCCATAGACAATGAAGCTGTAAGAAATATTAACTATTCCTTACGTTGTCAATGTGCCACCAACCTTGGGAACTAAGATGTTATGTCTGTACTCAAACTGGCTCACTTATCCTCCAAAGCGGAACACAACAATACTGAGTACTGTTATTTGGCGGTAGAATAACTGATGAGTTGGTGGTACCTACCCAGACGGGTTGCACAAAGCCCTACCGCCAACTGAATCTCCTTTAAATTCTCCTTTGTTTCTACAGTGATAGCTAGACTATGGACCTCTCGTACCCCGGAAAACACATTAAGCTCTATCATCCCAGCACTTGTGCGTTACAATATTTACTGCGTCATTTTATTTTAATTTATTTGAAAATACTAAAATAAAAGTAATTTTCATAGTTCTAAATATCTTAGATAAAACAAAAGTGCACATAACTTATAAAGTAACTTTAATTGAACAACAGAATATATACGATATAATCAGAAAACATAAAAATGTGAAAAAGTAATGAAACCTAAAATGACGGGCTTTTTTTGAAATGAATTGAATCTCCGTGCATATTGATAACTGTAATAATTTTCGTGATGGTTTTATATTTCATAAGTATTCATTTAATTATACGTTATCATAGTACGTTGGTTTTTGTATCTGTAGAGAGAAAGTTAGTCTGGTAGAGAATGTTAGTTAAATAATACTCCGAACTCTCATAGGGATATGTATATCTTAAAAATACTTCCTTCAGGAGAATATCGTCATATTAAAGGATGACTTCCTTTAATATATTTACACCCAATTTATATTAACTATTATTTTTAATATGAAATTATTTGTCATAATTAATTGGTCTTAACAGACAATGGATTTATTTATATTCAAGGCCTTTTTTGCTTATGAGTGAGCCAGTGATTAAATGCAATGGACATCTCGATTCCTGCGGTCTGGTGTCCCATTGGTAATGAAAGAATATTTCATAGCCAATGTATATGGGTGGATAAAACTTTCCAGAGAGGAAATATGTTGAATTGTATTTAACATGACTCTGTATTTTTTAAATGTTAAAAAAGAGTAACTACTGAGTATCTTGCCGGTTCATATCGGTAGAATATACTTTCCGAACCGGTGGTAGCTTTACTTAATTGTAAAATGACGATTCAAAAGTGCTTGTAAAAGTCTACTTGAATAAAGTTTATTTTGATTTATTTTGATTTGATTTGATTTGACTTAAGTTTTGAGTCTTCAATTGGAATGTAATTTTCGCAATCGCTCATCACTTGAGTTACCCAAGGCGCCCCAAACGTAAGGGTTGCTACATGCCGGTGATAACGCTACGTGTGTACTTTTCAACCTTTTGTGAGGAGACGATAATGCCTAAATATATGCGTTTTGTTGGGCCTTTTTGCGTTTGTCATATTTTATTTACCATCTCAAAGGGTTCCTCGTGTCCGCCTTCTAATTTGCGCCATTTTGTTTTATTTCTTTGTAATTGGTTCGGGTTTTTCTTTTGCAGTTGTAACGTTTATCTGAAGGGGTTTGACTTTGAAGTATTTGATCTCATTCGTATTGTTAATTTACATTTATATCCTTATCATATTACAGATTCACTTCGTGTCTCACCCGCAAAATTTTGTCATTGATATGACATTTTGATACGTGTATCTTCTAATTTTTAGGGTCGTTGTCGCATATCACAACACGACATCTCACTATTGTATTCTGTGGGTTTCAAGATTCTTCTTAAACGATACCTCTTCCAACACTGTTTTGCTAGCTTAGCCTAGCACATGTTTTAAGACATATACGGCTTCATTTGTAAATATTCTTAGGAGGTGATGAGTTAAATATTGTTGTTTTCTTCTTTCGAGTGTGATATCTATGATGAAAGACAGAGATAAAACAGTGTTTAAATAAAAATCTACTGAACAACAACAACAGCCCGTAAATTTCCCACTGCTGGGCTAAGACCTCCTTTTCCTTTGAGGAGGTTTTTTGGAACACATTCCACCAGGCTGTTCCAATGCTGGTTGGTGGAATACAGATGTGACAGAACTTACTGAAAAATGATTAAAATAATATTTCGGGGTCTCTTTACAATTAATTAAGATGAAAACTTCATGATGTCAAACAGAATCGTGTACTATTTTCGTTTAAGAATGATTTTAAAGATCCAATACTCTTGAAGATCTTAATAGACTGGTTTTTATTACAAACCAAGGAAACATATTCTCTAATTTACACAAGATATTAATAATGGGAAAGAGTGTCTCTTCTAAGATCATATTATTTATTTCTGAGATAAGTGCGAACATAAACACAAACCAAATTAAATACAATATTATGTATTGTTGTACTTATATAAAATTAATAATTCCGTGATAATAATTTTATATTAATTGTAATAATTATTGTTTAATATATCTCTCGAAACAAAATGTACCTAGTTTACAACAATATTTATCGAAATTTTAATTTAATATGAATTAATTGTTTACATTTACTCACCTGAGGTATATTTTATATGAGCATTTATTTAGTTACTAAAAATTTTTTAACGAATTTTTCACGGGGAATGTTCCGAGGAATTGTTCGGATTAATCCCGGCTGCCGATTTCACCTTCCGACATCTCGTCAAAATTCTAAGTTTCACCCGCACCACCTTGATGTCCGAAAATCCACAACAGCGCGATTTCTTAAACATTTCCTGCTTCACACAACCACTCTGTGGAACCAGCTTTCGCCGGCGGTTTTTCCGAACCGATACGACATGGGAACCTTCAAGAAAAGAGCGTACTCCTTAAAGGCCGGCAACGCACCTACATGCCCCCTGGTGCTGCAGATGTCCATGGGCGGTGGTAGTCACTTTCCATAAGGTGAGCCTCCTGCTCGTTTGCCACCTATGTCATAAAAAAACGTCGATATGAAGAGTATCGAAGTTGATCGACTATACCTATACCGGTCGTGATCTTCTGTACGCGTAGTAGGTAAATAGGGGATGAAAATATTTGCTCTTTGAACCTGAAACGTGTGTAGTGAATAATGTTTCATTTAAATTAATCCAACATTAACAATTTCACAAGCACCCAAAGTTTTCAATTGTTTCACAGAAATTGCATCATTAAGAGTCAACTCGGCTGTAGAACGAACGAAATACTTCATTTTTATTCCCGCCGTCTGTCTAATAGATTTTCCTGCTAAGTGCTCTCTGAACAATTTCATAAAGAAAAAAAAAGTTTGGGAGCGCGTCTGCCATTCATTAAGGCACGTACGGGCGACCACGCGGACACATGAGACGATGTAAATTCAGCTTTATATCTCTCGTGATAAGAGCTAGGGGATGTTGGATGTAGTACTCGTAGAAGGGCGTCACGTGATGATTTAAGGGTTCGCAGTAATGGCGCGATAAATAATGCGGTCAAGCTACTCGTAAGTACATGAAAATAGCACCACTTAGCCTGGCAGCGCCATCTACCGCCGGTGTTAAACAACTGCGCGAATTAATCATTTTGATGTATCGCTTGTGATGTATTTTATAAGCATAATCTTTATTTTTTTTAAACGCTAATATAAAATGAGTTTTAGGTGTTGATTAATGGGATTATGTTGTGAGGATCGAACTGTTGCAATTGTTGAACAGTTGAATACTAGATGTCGCTACTTATATGGTCTTAGACCATTTCGTTTAGTACTTAGAGTTAAATAGTTAAACAGTATAGATATTTAAGACCAATTATGCCAATTTTTTTTTATTTCATTTGATAAAGATAATTAATAAATAATAATCATTAAAACATGCGGTAGTTTCAAATCTGGAGGCGAGATGGCAGCACTTACATGGTCATTGACCATACTTATGCCAATAATCGATAAAGTTTCGTTGTAACCCAATAGATGTCGCTCTAATCAAACATATTTATTAATGTTTTCTATTTTAAATATTTAATTTAATGTAATGAAAATACGCTATAACATTAAGCAAACAAAAGGCTATAATCAAATTTAAAATAGGATACAAAACGAGTTTTGTTGCGAAAAGTAATAGTAGTTGTTTATTAAAAATATATTTAAAAGATATGTCGTATATGACAAACAAAAGGAAAATTTAAATTAGGAATTAAATGTTATTAGAAAAATAACATACAATCACACGTGATGTAATAAGTTAAACCTATAGTTAGGTACATATACATTATTATTTATATACGATAAATATGACATAAGTATAAATATTTTATATCATTCTATAAATCCTTGAAGCGAAGGCCTTATGATACTTACTAGTAATAAATAAAAACAAATGGTAATTATTTCACGAACCCAACGGAAATATCATTTAAATATCTCGTCGGCCGTGCAGGATGAAATCGTCAATATCGAAGTTACGATTTTAAACCACTAAGTATAATTCGCCTAATGACCGCTATCTATGTCTTTGACGTGATTTACAGAGGAAGTCAAGTTCCGCAGCAGTATCTCATACCGATCATTGCTCTACCGAAACGACTGTTATCATTATAATCTCACGTTTTTATTTATATCTTTTATTTTAGAGATCGTTACGAATTGTTTTCGTTTGGACTTATTTTAGAGAAATATTAATATTTATTGGAAAGTTCGTATGTGCTAGGAATTTTATTTTATGCTATTGTATTTGAAATAATCAAAAAAAGAAATAAAGTCAGTAATGGCAAAATTTTTCGAACTTTTTTGAAATCGGCATTTTTGAAATAACAATCTTGGGTCGTGCTGTGAACGCGTTCGAAATTCGAATTCTTAAAAAAATAAATGTGTATGCATTTTGAGTAGTAATATTTGAAAAGTTCAAAAAAGGAACAAAATTAATAGTTATGTTTACCGTTAATAATTTAAAAATGGAATGTCATTTCAAAGTTTTAATTTTTTTCGAATTCTTTTGAAATCGGCATTCAATATTGGGTCGTGTTATAATCGCGTTCGAAATTCGAATTCTAAAAAAAATATATAAATAAATATTCAATGACTACGCATCAAAAGGAAGCATAATTAAATTGATACGTAAGATTGTCAAAAGCGTTATTTATGAACAGTTTAAACGCAAGTCAACCCTCTCGGCGCTTGCGTCCCGATTCCTCCCTCGTCACCCACCGTCCCGATATCACCCAAGTTACGAACGAAGTTCGCGCCCAAATTTTAATAATAATATATCTTTGTAATTTATTCGAACCGCTAGGCGGGCGACAACGTTTGTTCGTATTTTAACGTCGATCGACGCCAGTGAGTTATATCCTTGAACTTTCATTATAATAACCGAGTTTCAGATTCTTGGCTCTGATTGGTCCGATTGTAACTCTAAACGTTTTTGCCGGATGTAGAGAAACGATTTATACATCAGATGTGGAAGGAACTATTGTTTTCACTTGTGTGTCATATTTTTCTTGTCATTTCGTAAATTTATAATTAAAAGACAGTATTTTCAATCAAATTTACAAACGCTTACACTATTCTTACAGAGCATTTTTCTTATGACATTAAGATATACATGTAAAGTTTTCCAAAAATTCTGATTCAAAAAGTTTTCGTACATGTCAACTTTTGTCTTGTTTAAAAAATATATCGATAGGATAAATCTCGCATAAATCATGGAGATAATCAGACAATTCAAATTTAACACTTCAAATGTCCCGAATAAAAATCCCTAACGTCGATCTAGTCGACCGCTGCCAAAGATTTGACGCCAATGGTAGCGAATCGTAAATTACCATTATCTGCAGACGCACCGTGCTAGTATTTATTATTTATGGGCCGGATCGACTCGCCTCGGGCTCGATACGGGGTGTTTTTCACCGAGCGAGCGCAGGGTTCAGTAGACTATTCTGTAAGAACATATTCGAAACTCATCGATTCGAAAGTGAAAGAAATCTATTCAACGTATTTTTGCCGCGTTTTTTTAACGGTTATTAATTAAACTTGTTCTTTTTTTGAATTTCTCATCGATAAATGAATTTCGAATTCGATACAACAGAATAGCCCTTTAACGTAAGGCGTGTGATGAGCGTTCGTATCGTGTACGTAATTATTGATTCGGCCCACATATCTCATTTTATATGACATCCCATTACAGGGTTAATAAACTTTGCGGTTTTTGGGATTTGGCTGTTTGTTTGTTTTGATGTTGTTTTTTTTAAACAAAAACAATTTGGTACGTCTTTTTATTTGTTTTGTGATCGATGGTCAAGGAACCACCATGTGGAAATGTTGTAGTAGGCTTATGTATTGTGTTACTTTACTATGATATAGTGATTGATATATTATATTGTTTCTTTTTTTTTTTTTAATTTTTCATCATCATCATCTTAGCTGAAAGACGTTCACTACTGAACAAAAGCCTCCTTATCCCTACAAGGGCTGGTCTTGCGCTACACGTATCTAGCCTTCCTACAATCTTCACAAGATCAACAGCCACATCCAGTAGGAGAAAGCTACCACCATGTAGGAGTAAGCGAAGATACGTTTTCGGCCCAACAGCCTGAAACTAATTTACACAAAAATGTATATTTGCAAACATATTTACTATGTTACTTCGATTCCTAGAACTAACACTCAAACTTTAAACTATTAATATTTTTCAGTCATCATATTATATATCCATAATTAAAAGATAGTACTTCATTTTGTAAGAATAATTGGAAAGCTACACTAGTCTCGCAGCCTAATTTACTTTCACTAAATAAAATATATCGCATTACAGTGCTCAATACATTTTATATATATGGAGCACTTATTTTATAATAATTAATAATTTTGTTTATCGTGGTCATACTGCACAATATTTGACGCACTTTTTATTAAATTAGTATTTTGATAAATTTATTTATTCGTTTATGTAAGTAGGAATTTAGTTGAGAATTTTAAATAATAATATATCAAGGATATATAAATCCTTATGTTTCCATGATTTATAGTTTATGTTGCTATTCGAACATCGGTTTGGCAGCAAATTTTTGATAGGTCGTAGTTATGATCTATATCTTCCTAAGTATTAGTTACAATTAGATAATCTTAAAGAAAATTTAATATAATAACTAATATATTGATTTAGATACTTAATTATTAAGTATCAGAAATATTATATTATATGTATATAAACATTGCTCTTTTATTGGTTTTTGCATTGGTAAAAATCGTATTAAAAATCAGTAGAGGTACAGTCGGAAATTGAAAGTGAGTTTGTTTTATAATTACAAATTCAATATAAGAAGTAAATATCTATCTAATAAAACATTTATATAACTATACAGACAAATGATTTTGGTATACGGTTATTATGACGACCTCCGTGGTCGAATTGTGTGTACCCCGTTTTTCATGGGTACGCCACTCCGAGGTCTCGGGTTCGATTCCTGGCCGAGTCGTTATAGAAAATTCATTAGCTTTCTATGTTGTCTTGGGTCTGAGTATTTGTGGTACCGTCGTTACTACTGATTTTCCATAACACAAGTGCTTTAGCTTACATTGGGATCAGAGTAATGTATGTGATGTTGTCCAATATTATTCTCAAAATGCTCGTAAATTAATATGATTATAATCGTCATAAGCAGTCAATAGTACCAACAATACAAAATAAGTATTCGTAAGAAGTACTTGGTAACGCCCAGTCGAAATTGTCCCATATAAGATTTATCGTCCAGCGTAACATTGCAACAAAGGCACTGTTTCATACGCTGACAGCTTTATGATCTTAACAGTTTTTGCTAACAGCCACCCCAGTTTTATTTATGACTTAAGTTTTATTAATTAGCAGTTCACCAAAGATGCTGCAATACGTATCTATTAATTATACACTTGGATTATTTTAATTATTTACAATCGATCGATTAATCAAAAATGGGTTTGAATTTTGTTTTTTAAACGATCTTTTGGTGAGCTCAAACAGCAATACATAGTATTCCAGTTTAAAAATAGAGTGAGCCAGGATAACTACAGTCACAAAGCAGTAATATCTTATTTTTCAAAATTATTGGCGAATTTTCAATTTATGGAAAGTTTTTTTTTATTTCTTACAGCGCAATGTTTATGGGTGGTGATGATCACTTACCATCAGCCATCATTTTCCACAACCATATGGCATAATAGATAAGTATACCGGAGTTTCTGAAACGTTGATCGATAATTAATCTTAACTGTGATTGGCAGCTGATGACGTAATCGACAACCAATGAGGGTTTAGTATTTAGACAGATTAGTAAAACTATTAACAACTGTTTCAGAAATAGAAATAAATTAAACATAAATCTGGGCTCAAAATGTAGTTTTTTCTTAGAAATTAAGGTAACTTCTGTTGTCCTGATTGTTTTTGTTTTTATTATTAGTAATAGTGTAATTACGTTGGTACCAGTACGGTGGTGGAAAAAAAAACAATTGCTTAAATTTTTTTTTTAATTTATAATTAAAACTATTTTCTAATTAAGAGTAACTTCTCGATCGAAGTCGAATCTAATAATAATTTATATAGCTAGTAGATTAATAATGCATCGTTAGCTGATGCAATATTTCAAATATCCGTCCTAAATTATTTTACTTAAAGAAATAATAAATTGCAATCTAAGCTATATACGTGTACTATTATATACTATGGTTCTACGTAACTGTGTAGAAAACTATCTTAAATTGTTTATTATTATTATTATATATAAAAATAAATCCTGTGAATATGTAACGAGCAATGTTTTGTTTATAAGTTTTGTAAACATTATATTAGTGATGTATGTTATTTTCAACGGAGTGTGGCGGCACAAGAGAGCAGACGTCATGAGAGGACCTTCTCATTTCCAAGACAAAAAGTAAAAGTTATATTTAAAGGAGAGATTTAAATAGTTACGTGTGAGACTATGGGGTTAGTTAGCTTAAGTCAGTCAGAGAATTTAATGGCAGACGAATAAAAAAAAAATTGACGACTCGGGTTTTCCCCGAATTTAGCACGCGGTATTTTTTTCTAACATATTAACTGGTTCCTATTCTACGTCTCAAATATTAAACTTTTTTTTTAAATTAATTAACACATATATAAACTTGATTTATTTTTTATTATTTCATTTTTAAATTTCAAATTAATTCGTTATTTTTTTGTATCATTTGTAAGCTTTTATTTTGTCTTGTTTTACAGATTTCTTAGTCAGTTTCTCATTTACCTAATAAACATATCGGAATAAAATAATGTTGAGTATACAACAAGAATTTCACAATTTCTTTTATCCTAAATAACTACTTACTAATGCGTATCTCTCGTATACGCCTAAATATTTGATTACCAAATAACAGATGTAACTAAGCCCTACTGTAATATAATAAAGAAAACAAAATTTCTTATGAATTACATAAAAAAATGTAACTTATACGTTTGGTGCAAAAACAAATACTACCCCTAGGGTGACCACGCAAATCTAAAAAGTAATACGGATAGTCAAGATTAATTTGATTGGTGCAAAAGTAGTCACTTTAAATCCAATTAAACTTGTGAAATTATGATCATAACACGTCGAAAATATTCAGAAACTGCCTATTTTGCAAATGTAAACATTACCTAGTGAACTCTGAATTGGAAACGAATTGAAATATATTTAAAAATTATTTGATATAAAAATAAAATATTTATTATTTACCTTTAATCAAATTCAATCATTCAGGACATATTACCATTAAATCGTATAAAGTGTCCTAGAAAACCATAAAGTTTAGCACTTGGTAGTCTAATTCATTTATAGTTACAATGGAAATACCATTGTTATTCCAAACAAACCAATCGTAACCCGAATCTCGAAATAATTCAATTAATTTTTAATGAGATACTCTCATTTATCCTATTTTCGTCAAAAAACAAATGTTATAAGATTTAAGATCCCTATAAAAACATCATCAGCTTATAAATCTCTCGACGAGTGCTGCCATCTATCACGGATTGGCGGTAGTGTGAAAGATAATGCGTCCCGGCGATGGATAGATGGCGTTGATGGTGCGCGTGCGCACCGGAGATGTATTAGTGGAATTTGCTTATGTTAAAGGAAGAAGGTATCAATAAATCTTATTGTCAAAACATTCACCTAAATGGAGGTGATGATTTAAACGATAATTGGTAATGTGTGAAGCGCATGCGCGCGTGTAATCGACACGAACAAAATTGTGTTTTAAAACATAATTTATACAAAAGTAATGTTAAGTAACAGTCTTAATACAAGACACTGGGTAATGCAGTGCGTCGCCCTAGTAGCAACAACATCAATAACAACATCCTGTAAATTTCCCACTCCTGGGCTAAGGCCTCCTCTCCCCTTGAGGAGAAGGTTCGGAACATATTCCACCACCCTGTTCCAATGCGGATTGGTGGAATCCACACGTGGGAGATTTTTTATAAAATTCAACACATGCAGGTTTCCTCACGACGTTTTCCTTCACCGTCGAGCACGAGAAGAATTATAAATTAAGCAGATGAATATTCAGTGGTGTTTGCCTGGAATTGAACGGGCAATGACAGGTTAAGATGCTCGCGTTCTAACCACTGGGTGACAAGTGACTTTCATTCATTCTGTCTTACTCTGTCCATATTCTGATCTCATATATTAAATATCCCTTATTTTCAACTATTATTCTTTTTTAATAACACAGTATAATAAACAACCAAGAAAATCTATGACCCAAGTATTAAGCAATCCTTGATATAAATGTAAGGGAATTTCTGAATATTATTCTAACTTTAAACGAGTATATATAGTTTACTTTTATTTGTATATATATATATATATATATATATATATATATATATATATATATATATATATATATATATATATATATACAAATCAAAGGATAGCTCTAACCAGAATGCATCGCCGTCAGTCTGTCTGGAGGGAAGCGATGTGAGAGGTCGCGAGGGAGCTTTTCATCACAGCCCTCAGAGAGAGTGGGTGTTTTATAATTATTTAGAATTTTGCCTTTGTTTGTATTGGGTTTATACGTGATGGATAATAAAGTAACATATATATGACATAGTTCGAACTGTATACGTACTAGTTGTCGCCCACGGGTTCGATTGCGTTTTAGGGGTTTGATTGTCATGTGCTAAGCAAAAAAGTAGTCTATGTCCTTCTCCAAGGAAGGACCTGGAGTTCAAATTCTCTTCATACCAAATTTCATCAAATTCGCTTTAGTGACTTGATGGTAAAAGAGCGAGATACAGACAGAGATTCCTTTCACATTTATGTTAGTATTATATAGATAAACTGCTTCAAATATTAATCTAACTATAAGGAGATAAATAGCACTTTATAGCGGTCTTACTCCTGGGTAAGGCGTTGTTTAAGGGAAAAGACTTAAGAGTTGTTCTTCTAGTCCAGACATGGATATGAACCCACGATCTCTTGTTGGATTGACTTTTTTATCTACTCTGATTATAGAGTTATTAAGTTAGGCTCTTAAAAAAGGGGGAATTCCTTTCATCAGTTACAACGAAAACATTGTACAATAGGCTATTTGACAATGCGAAAAATAAATTGTGAATTATTGTAATCAGTGTACATATATCATGAGTTTAAAAATGGTTATTTACTAACGAAAGTTGAAAATAATACTTAATTTATTCAGAAATCCATAAATAAAAATGCCTTTTATCAAATGTTTGTCACGTGACACAAAACGCTCCTGATTCGCTGGGCTTATGATGAAGTCACTTTCTTGTAAACCTTGCTTTTCTACTATATGTACCACAGATTAAAGTACAGGAAAATGACGTCACCGACCCCATTGCAGCGCAATACTGTCCAAGTAGCGTTTTTGCGCGCTATTTAAATATGGAATTTTTAATATGACATTTTTCGGTAAATATGTACTAGAAATTAAAAAATCAACTTTTACTGGGTTCCTTAACTTCTACTAAATAATATAAAATGGATTTTAAAAACCAGTCAAATAGCCTATAAGATGTCGTTCACATTAAATTCGGTCATAATTCTTATTTTATAAAAGATACCAATTAAATTATCTTTTAAGGTTTCAAGCGACTCACCTTGAAGATATTATTATTTTACGAAAGATTAATTATAATATTGACATACGTGTATCAAGGGCAATTATATGTTTGTGAAGTTGTTTCATCATCGGAATATGTTTGAAGAATGAAAATGTATTGCTATATTGATGATTGGATTGTGAAAAGATAATGTATCAATATGTAATAATG
Source organism: Vanessa cardui (assembly GCF_905220365.1). NCBI lineage: Eukaryota > Metazoa > Arthropoda > Insecta > Lepidoptera > Nymphalidae > Vanessa > Vanessa cardui. Next base: position 13,821,816 of record NC_061133.1, on the reverse strand, counting down.
AAATGACTCAAATGATTGATGAAATGACTCAACGAAATTGTGTTGTGGAAGATGGTCTAAGGCTTCAGAAAGCTAGGTGAGATAACGTCGATCAGTGGTCAGAGAGTTAGTTTGATAGTATTTTTATAATTTGTCTTTACAATTCATCTCGTGCTCAGCGGTGAAGGAAGACATCGTGAGGAAACCTGCATGTGACAAATTTCGTAGAAATTCTGCCACATGTGTATTCCACCAACCCGCATTGGAAAAGCGTGGTGGAATATGTTCCAAACCTTCTCCTCTAAGGGAGAGGAGGCCTTTAGCCTAGCAGTGAGAATTTACGGGCTGTTGTTGTTGTTGTGTATAACCGAAAGTTGATGATATGGAAAGCCGAGGGTTATTAAAAGACGCTGGATCTAACAGTAAGTAAATACTTGAATTCTGAAATGATGATGATGAACAAATTAATAACGGCCTACAAAACCGCTGTTGAGCAAATCTAAACTTTAGATAAGAGATAGAGTAGTTTCAAGCTTAAATAAATATATACAAATAGTTTTCAACTGTTTGTGTAATTTAATCCAGCTGGAAAATATTTAATACGAATGACAAAAAGCCACTGTCAAACTATATCGGCTGTCCAGCATAAGTAGATCCATGTCCTAAGACGTGGTTGTGTTTCAGTGGTCAAAACGTAAGACAGGTTCGACCTGCGACCCGTCCACTTCATCACTACCCACGCCTTGTTTTCATTAGCCGACTTAACGTATGACGCAGCAAGGGACTAAATCTTCATTTTTGACGTCCCACGGGAGTGAAGTCGGATATAAATTCAATGGATGTGGCTCTGGAACGCTATGATACAAAGAAAATAATATAAAAAAAAGTATTTGAAAAAAGTGTTATGATTTTTGTTTTAAATTAATGTATCCGTATTTGGTGCTTTTAATATAACTATCTTATATCACATACCTGTAACAATGAGTTTAGATACAGATTGTCCAGGTGCAGAAGAGAATGCTGTAAATCCCCCCGGTGTTGCAGATGTCCATGTGTTGTAGTAGTGCGCTTTCCATCAGATGAGCCTCCTGCTCGTTTGTCCCCAGTAACAAAAAAAAATCCAGTGCTAGCCAGTCCATACCAGTATTTATCTATTTTCATTTGTTCAAGAAACTAGAAATATTAAGTTCTAGTTGCTCTAAATAATTAAAAAAATAGGTCCTAAATATTTGTTTATGTAATAAAAAATATTTAGATATTGAAGATGTTCGCGAAGCTACAAATGTGAAGGTCTAGTTGCTCTAATACTAGATAACATTTGTTTACGTACTAAAAGCTAGTGTGATTTTCTTAATCAATAAAAATGTAATCATGTTCGTAATAAAAATGACGTTATCGTTTAGCCATACGTTGTATCTTTGGCTCTTTTAGTTTCTATAATTCCTAGCTGTATGTCTCGTCGCAGTCGGGGACAGCGCTAATGTTGATATATCGGTCGGAGTTCGGACGGACGGACGACTTTGTACTGCGCTGTTAAATAATAACACCCTGATCACGGTTGAAAGGAATTTGTTTAGAAATTACCTGCTTTTTTGCGATATCATTTATTTTCTAATTAAGGAAATATACTAACTTATATTAGTTGAAATTACGTTTACATATTATCAGAGTTACTGAATAGTAGTACCTACTCAAATGCTATACTAATTATCGTGTTTAGACTTTAATTAAACTTTTATTTAATCAATGTATTTTACTTCTTATTTTATTAATTCGCTCGTGTTTTAGGGTGTTATTTGTCATATTTTAGGAAAAAAAGTATCCTATGACCTTTCTTGGAGTTCAAGTTATCTTCATACCGAATTTCATTAATTTCGATTCAGCAGTTTGGTTTTGAAAGAGCGACATACAGACAGAATTACTTTCACATTTAAAATATTAAAAATTAATGTAGATTTCGTATGGACATGAACACTCATGATACACCCTAAATCATTTGAGAGTCTGTGTTATGGTTTAAGGGTTGAGTAATCAGTATAATTTTTTTATTAACTGGTTTGGCGGTACGTCAACTTATAAATACATTGAGCACAAAATTGTGGACTGCCCTGATTTGATTTGGCGACCGTCAGTTTGTATAATAGTGTTCTATCTACAGGGTCACGTGAAGTCTTAAAAGTATCCCATTAAATTAAATAGACTTAATTTAAAAGGTTCAATTCATATACATATATGCTTATAATCTTGAATATATTGTAAATTAAATTTGAAATTACCTACGAACAAAATAAATACAATATAAGTTAACAAAACATGTGTTGCCCCGTTTCAGAATCTCAACATCTCGAAATCTCGAGATTGATGAACTGACCACATAACAGAATAATGATATGAAATATTATGTTTTTGAGTCATAGATCGTTTGATCAATATCTGGACATGATGTAGTGATGGGGCTAATATTTCAGTCTGCACTAACTCGCCTGCCCCTCCAAATTATCGGGGCTTAGTTCTGGCAAAACTCGACTTGGAATATGCTCCACATCAAATTTATAGGTTGACAAAATAAAACTAGATTTAATAAGGATGTATAAAAAATATTCTGAGATTATTTAATTTATATTTCAGTGTAAAAGTTGTTAAAGTACTTATTTTTATTGTAATTGGTAACTTTGGTATTGGTATTGTTAACAAAAATAGATAAATTAATTTCAGTGAATATACAACACAATTCAAAAATGTACAAATTTGTATTATAGGAAATTTCAATACTATTAATTTAGATACAAAGCTAAAAATAAAATACAGCAGATACAAACCAAGTTATATTTATGAATGTAATAATTTACTTAAGTTAAATAATAAACAAATAACGATTATAACAACGCAACGCGTAAATGTGTTAAATTAGCAATATATGTGAATAGAAATGAACTTATTCATTTCATTAATTAAATACTTATTGTCATACATATTATATAAAAATAGTTTAAACATAATTATTATAATGTTCTATACCTAGTACGATACGACTTAGACGTAGCATTGGTTAATTTAGCATAACCGATCACATCCGAATTAAGCGCCCCTTCAAAACCATCACTCTTTACTTATTGCTTATGTGAAAATGATGGACAAATACATTTGCCAAATGGACGATTAATTGTATTTTTTTTTAATTTGTCCGTGCTGCATTTAAGTTGTATAGTACTCAATATTTTTTGATTATTACCCGTAAGAAATATTTAGAGTTTTTTTTTAAGCAGACATCATATTTTTAAATAGAGCATTTTCCCCTGCGGTTCAAGTTGAAGCAGCCAATCTCGCTCAAATAATTTATACTCGGGCATCACGAGAGGGTTAGTCTTATAGGTTACGTATACTTCATACTTTCCTCAAAAGCCTTCGACCTCCGACACCCGTTGTATAAAAATGTTATAAAAATAATCAAATCCTGAGAAACTGATTGCGTTATTCCTATCGGAACCTTTTCTTGCCGACTATAAAAACACAAGGTAATGGTTTTAGTTTGTATGTATGTTTATATACAGTAAGGAAAATGCTAACCTAAATATTATAATGAGTTCAATATATATTTCTTGTTAAAATAAAAAATAACACGAATTTGTAAGGAATAGAAAAATATTATGTAATTTTTTTTTTATAAGATTTTAAATTAACGTGGTTATTTTTATTATTAAAGTTATTAATTTTATAAACATGATAAATATCCCGAAATTAATAACTTTAATTATGCAAATATATTATAATTAAAAATATATATATTACGATGGAATTGACTTAGTCATTAACATCTAATAAAGTACTTTAATATACAGGTGGAATAAATATAACAAACCATATTTCACTAACAAAATTCAACCTATTTTTTAAAGTATCAAGTACAGAATGCTATATGAGAAACATCTTCACTATAACTCCCTGTATATAGTATTCAAATATTATGAGATACAGTAAAACTATCTGTTTGTTCAAACCAAGTCCTAAATATACCAAAGCTTAAATGGAGCAGTCTAGAAAATTTCTCACTAACTTTTTTCGCTATCTTCTTTCATAAACAGGGATCAGACCCTTTCGCTATAAATCTGGACCCCCTCCCACCACGAGGTGGTTTTGAATGGAGATTGAGCCAATTAAAGTAATCGCCGTAACAGTCGGCGCTGCCTTGGATTAGTTCTGCGGGAAAAATGACGTGGAGTCGACGTGGTATGTGGAAAATTTTTCGCAGATCGTGGTCTCATCATTTATAATAAAGATTTTTAATCTAAATTATCTTTGAACTGTCATTAGACAACGCAAAAACCTTCTAGAATTTTCTAAGACATTTCGTATGTTGTTCGTATGTTATGTGTAGTTTACACGTGACCACGAACGCTGTAAAGTGCTCGAAACTTCGGGATGCCAAAAATAATTAATATACGCGATTCAAATCCGTTATAACTAGTTTTATTTCAATTTCGTATGTTTTTGAATAGTTTCAATATCTTAATATAGACAGTAAGTTTACATGAACTCGCACAATATTTAAAACAAATATATTACATCACAATACATCAACTTCTTGATATTACATTATTATGTGTTTGTATAATATGTATAATATCTTTGTTTGCTTGTGGTTGCTTGTAAGAGATCACTCTAAGTGATAGTGTTATATTTACATACATTTTATAATTTACCTGTTCTCAAAATGTAAAAAATAAAATAAACATATTTGTATGTAACAATAAAACATGCACACACATGTAAGTAGTAGTATAAGTAGCTACAAAAAAAAAAAAAAAAAACATCGAATGTCGTCTCCACAGCACTCCTGCTCCCTGGATTAGTATCATACAATACAAGCACCGACTGAATCCTTTTATTTATTGCTATTTATTGTTATTGCATTCGCTCCGTTCATTTCTCTGTTCTAATATTGTCTTGGTGTAAATTTCGCTTAGCGTTTTGGATACGTTTGTTTTAAATATTATTGCTCTAATTAGCCTGCAGATGCTTTTAGGAGATGAAATTTTTTAGTGCCCGCGTTACAGCTGTGTCGGTTTGGTTAGTTTTTGCAACTAAATTGGGTAATGTAATGTATTCTTTGTATGTATGTATGTTGTATGGGCTATGTATGGATCTATATTTTTGAAGATTTTTGATTGATTGAAAATGAGATTTATCGATTAGACTTACGATATAAGTATAATTCAACATTACTATTATATTAATTACATACAAACAAACATACATAGAAATATACAATACCTTATACAAGCTATAAGTGAAACCATCCAATAAATAAATATAAATATGAGACAACATCACATACATTATTCTGATTCCAATGTAAGTAGCTAAAGCACTTGTGTTATGGAAAATCAGAATTAACGACGATACAACACCCAGGCCCAAGACAACATAGAAAACTAATGATAATCTACATCGACTCGGCCAGGAATCGAACCCGGGACTTCGGAGTTGAGCACCCATCAGAAAGCGTTCCACTCGAATTATTTTTCGAAATTGTAATATCATCATATCGAAAGTATGGTTCATGTTTACCATAAATAATTTTAGCTAAGTTTAAACATGGCTAACAAAAATCCAAACAAAGACTTGAAATGCAAGTAAAATATAAAAATTAACGTAATTTGTCACGAAAGTCTGGCACATGCTTTAACACATCCACCCAAAGAAATATGAAGTAATATATTATACATTAAACGTAATTATGGCAATATTTTCCGAAGGTATTAACAGTAGATCATCCTGTATAATGCGCTTTTCGTTTATTTATCACGGGCCGATGTTTTTTGTAACTCCTGTGACATCTTAGGGCGTGTGCTCACTAATGTGAATTCGCAAGTGATTTCACGCATCTTCACAAAAAAATTGGATCAAATTTTATTATCAAATAGTGAAGTTAGTATATTTTAGGAATGCTAGTTTTGCCGAGAGAAATTGCTACAACACTCAGTTGTTCTTTGTTTAGACTGGTACAATGAGGGTATATACTCCATTTTATAATTAAAAAATACAAAAAAAAAATTCTTTGAAAAACTTATCTTTTCTGTAACTCTTTCTGCCGGAGTAAAACTATGACCATTCCAAATTTCATCTAAATCGGTTAAGCTGTTTAAGAGTAAAGAAGCAACAAAGCAATAGGCCTTTTACGCATAATCATTATCATCATCATCATCATCATCAGCCCGTTTTTGCCCACTGCTGGACATAGGCCTCTCCAAGTGCACGCCACTGTGGTCTTTCTCCGGCTACTCGCATCCAGCTCCTGCCTATCGCCTTGCATAAATCGTCACTCCACCGCGCCTGAGGACGTCCTACACTACGTTTTCCGAGACGCGGTCTCCTAAGCATAATATTACTTCCTAAATTATTTACAATTTTTAGTTAGACTGTGAGTTAAATCTCAGAAAAACAGTTATATCATTGCATGGTTTAAGTTTAATTTAAATTACATAACCTGACCAAGCAGTTATATTATGTAACATCCATGGGAAGATGGAATCAATACACGGAAATCCTGATAACATCCTCCTTCGTCATATTATTCAAATTGAATTTGAGTGAACATGCAGCAAAACCCGTTGTGCCCCACGAACATTTCTGTTATGTAATGTAATTAACGTACTTCAATTTGTCTAAGACCACGAGCCCTACAAATTACTTAGAAAATTTCATGTCATAATGCATACTGTAATTGAAGATCATATATGTACAGTCAGAGTAAGAAAACCTTCGTTAGTTTTCAAATTCATTCCTTTATCAAGTCTTAAACTCTTAGTACCTTTTGAATCTAAACATCAAATCATTGTGATGCAATATGTCATACTCAATCAGTCAAGCAGATTATTGCTCATGCTGAGCACACGAAAATAGATCTTAAGGTGACGAACCTTTTCTTACCTCGATTGTTCATTAAAAGATAAATTTAATCATAAAATATACTCGTACTCTCCATTGTGGTCATGACTTTACTCGAATAACTTACTTTACTTGGTGGTAAGGCTATGCAAGCCAATCTAGGTAGCTACCACCCACTCGTCAGATATACAACCAAACTGTTGTTCTCAGTATTGTTGTGATCTGGTTTGAAGAGCGAGTCAGTGAAACTCGTGCACAAGGGGCATGAGATGTCAAGGTTGGTAATTGGGCGAGGTAAGGAATGGTCATGATGATGGTGACCATTTACCATCGAGTGGTATTTGCTCTGCCTACCCATACTATAGACGAAAATAATTAAATGGCATATTTTTTGGCACTTTCAATTGTTTTTGCGTTAAAGATTAACAAGAAAGAGTGACAGGTCGATCCATCCATCCTTACAAACATTCGTTTTTACAATTGGAGTAGTGGAATATATTATGTTCACAATTAATTTCATGTACTAAAGATTGAGATTGGAATTAGCCTAGGGAATGATTAAAGACCATACTTTCAAATCAAGTAATTCAAGTGGTCAATAATTTTTTTTAAATAATTATTCATTTCGTGCTCAGCAGTCAGTGTATCGTAAATGATTACGATGGTGATATAGTAATAGCTTAGAATTGCTCGTTATAAATAAAAATATATTTATATACCTATAGTATTCTATATGTAGATATTCTACCGCTAAACAACAGTACGCAGTATTGTTGTGTTCCGGTTTGAAGGGTGAGTGAGCCAGTGCAACTACAGGCACAAGGGACATAGCATCTTAGTTCCCAAGGTTGGTGGCGCATTGACGATGTAAGGAATAGTTAATATTTCTTACAGCGTCATTGCCTATGGGTGACGGTGACCACTTACCATGAGGTGACAGATATGCTAGTCCGCCAGCCTATTCCGTAAAAAAAACTATTATGTATATGAAAAATTGCTTTGTAATAACTGTTGAAAAAAGAAAACTTCCTCTGTTTTTCTACTCCGGTTCATTTCAGGTCTGAGATGTTTCTGAACTGGTTTTACGTTTTTCCTAACAATTCATAAGTATTTGTAATCCTTCATCATTGGACAAAGATTTTTGACGTTTGATATCGGTAGAAAATATCGACGAAACCTTTTTATTTCCAAGTAATTAAAGTCGCAGTTACACTAGCATATAAATAACATTATTTCTCAATTTAAATCAAGGTCTACAGACCCGTAATGACCTTAAATCATTCAAGCTCAAGTAGAAAATAGTATTCAGGTTAGTTAACTGGAAAAACTAGTTTGGTCTCTGTATTTAATCTATTAGTAATTCATAGTATGTAGTCTGTCATAATTCATGTTATATTATATGTATTGAAAGTATTAAGTAACAACTTTTCTGGTTTGAAGGGAAGTGTGATAGTGATACTACAGCAAAAGGACCCAAGGACAATCTTAGTGCCCAAGGTTGGTGTATTGGCGATGAAAGGATTGGGTAATATTTCTTGCAGTACCAATATATATTGGTGTTGGTGACCAATAACCATGACCAAATCAGTTGGCGTATTACCAATCTAGATTCCAAAATATTCAAATATCTTGTCTTATATCAAATGACTTTTTGGTCCCATTTGCTGCCGAAACACTTGGCCCTTGGAGTAGTAGTGCAAAAGTCTTCATTAAAAGTATAACAACAACAGCCTGCAATTTTCTCACTGCTGGGCTGAGACCTAATTTCCCTTTGAGGAGAAGATTTAGAACATGAAGTATGACACCTAGCCTTATTTCCTCTACTGACAGGAGGGCTGGTTCGTTTTTGCCCAGAGGATCGAAATTGTAATTCAACGGGGAAACGCTGCTAGCATTCTTGCCACTATTCCACGCGGTCAAGATTTATACAGTCGCTATTTTTAATTCATATTTGTATATATATATAAAGACTTAATGTTAATAATTTTTATATTTATAAATGTATCATATCTACAGTTATATTCAAAAAAATAAAATTAATCTTCAAATATATATTAAGAACAAATCGGTCTGTAAGATTCTGAAATCTTTGGAGAATAGAGCCTTCAAAGTAATGACTGCAATAATCTTACAGTGTGTTTTATGTGCATAATATTTTTGGTTCTAGATAATTAACTAAACGCTGTCACGCCTTAAACATTCACATGCCATAAATAATCTGACCATCCTTTCGTTTCACAAGATGTCGTTACGAAATGAGTTTGAAAAGCACTTGTTCTCGTTTTGAAACGTCCCGTCCCTTTTTATAATTATAAAATATATATATTTTATATATAAACTCGAGTCGAGATGGCCCAGTGGTTAGAACGCGTGCATCTTAACCGATGGTTGCGGGTTCAAACCCAGGCAGGCACCGCTAATTCATGTGCTTAATTTGTCTTTATAATTCATCTCGTGCTCAGCAAGGTGAAGGAAAACATCGCGAGGAAACCTGCATGTGACAAATTTCCTAGAAATTTCTCCTCAAACCAACCTTCGAGAAAACCTTCTCCTCAAACGGAGAGGAGGCCTTTAGCCCAGCAGTGGGAATTTACAGGCTGTTGTTGTTGTATATAAACAGCAAATAAAAAAAATACAAATACTAAAAAAAAATGTTTAACGTACACCTGTATATTTTTTTCTTACATTAATTTTGTTTTGTAATAATAATCAGTGAATACCCAGAATACCAAGTATGTAAATAGTAGAAAATAAATTCAAAGTTTAATTTTACAACCTATTTTGTTGGAAATTCATGTGGATGAAATAAAACGGATTTATAAAAATATGTGTCAAGTTTTAGTTATTTAGTGCGTTATGAAAAAATAATGAGAGTGAACGTTATGATGCGCTTGCGCAGGTGACAGGAAAACTACATTATGAAGTTGTTCGTTGCCGCCAATTAGCTGTCATGTCGCTCGAAATATATAACTTCACATCTTAGCTTATTTGAAAATTATGTTAAAAATTTAAATAGTGAATATTTAGATTTGTGTGTGAATATAGTGATGAAAAATAAGATTTTTATTATTTTATGATAATTAATAATTTGTTAGCAATTTAATATTACAATTACGTCGAAGAATTTACCTTAGCCATTCAAAGTTATATTGATTTGATCTTCAGTTCATTCAATTTTCCACGGCGAAAGTTATTTGATATTATGAGAAGGTTCGCACAGTCAATCTTTAAGTAGTAAAAACACGTTACATAAAAATATTTGATTTTGGAATGATACAGCATAAATTTATCAGTCATGGTAACATTTAAAAATTACTTTTATATACTGTATTCCGGGTTGGTGGTACCCGCATTGAAACAACGTGGAATATGTTCCAAATCCTCTCCTCAATGGGAGAGGAGGCAGCAGAGGGAAATTTACAGGCTGATATTTTTGTTTACTTTTACTTTTTACTGTATTCTGGTTTGAACTATAAGTGGGCTAGTGTTACTTCGGAACAAGGGCCATAACATCTTAGTACCCAAGGCTGCGTGCTAATTTTGATATGCTTGATTTTTTTTTAATTATTTAAATAATTACAATGAGTTAAATTGGTTTTGTATAATTGCATGATGAGTTAGCCCGTAAGTCTGATGTAATAGATATCACAACATTGAAATATTGTTAATTCCTTAGTATAGGTATGTAGATAATATTGTATTATTGGCTTCAAAAAAAACAGGTGATAAAATCTATAATAAAAAATTTAAAAAAAATGGGACCCCACGGGAAGCACTACCTTTCAAACAAAAAAAAATTTATCAAAATCGGTCCACCCAGTAAAAAGTTATGAGGTAACAAACATAAAAAAAAAAATACAGACGAATTGATAACCTCCTCCTTTTTGAAGTCGGTTGAAAATTGGAGCCCATGAATATCCTATGTCTAATAGAAACTTGAGGTAGAAGTAAATATTGTCTAATTTTCATCCGGCACATACAAGTTTTCTCACATTGTATTATTATATCTTTATCATCATCAAATACAAATTAAACACATTATAAATCAATCGAATTTCTTCTGGATATACATTTAAGATTTGTACTAATTGGTTTTATTTAAGTAATAATAATTATATAACTATATATTGTATTAACTCCATGTAACAGTGTGGCAACAATTAATACAAAAATATAATTCTTTCACATAATAAAATTACAGTAATCCGTCATATAATATTCGGTACAGAACATGTGGTCAGTACGTTCACTGTTGCGCAAGCGCATCCGCTCTTTGTACATTCCGAGATTGATCCATTAATAAGACAACTTGAACGAGTATTGTTTTGAATTGCAATTTTTTAAGAGTAAATCTCCTTTGAACACTATGAATGTTTTTGAATATTAAATGTCAGTGTACCCCTCTTTTCACGTTGTGGATGCCACAAATCTTATGTAGGATTTTGTGGGATTCTGGGAGAGGTTACAGGAATATGTTGATATAACTCATCAGCAACGCATCCTGTGTTGTCTAACATTAACGTATTCATTGCTAATGCTTATGGTATCACGAGACCATCCCGCAAATTACCTTTCCCTTGGGTAAAGTAAGGTGCCGGGATAGTGAGATGATGCTTGATTCTACCCCTATTACAAGATTACAAGTATGTCTCAAGTTTTTTATTTTACCTAAATTGTGGTATTTATTTACCTAAAATACTCTAATATTACTTTTTGTCTTGAAAATCTCTATGATGTTAGACATACCTATACACAATGGGCTCAATAACATATTTTTTTAAGAATCATTACAAATATTGATAAGTAATGTTTTTAAGTGCACATTGCGGAACAGGTAGGTTGCAAACTCTATAATTTCAAAGAAGGTTTCCCTAATAAAACTTATAAATTTATAGTTGTTATTAATCCCTACTTTTAACCGTGACCTTGAAATTCGTAACTGTATAAACGAACTACTAGACAACAGTGAGACGACCATCTGTTCTAAGCTTCATGAATAGATTAAAACTTATTTTATTTCTCATTATATTTTCCATGTGAGTCACATCGCCCTTACGTTCTGTGTATTATTGAAATTTTAAACAACGTTTATATTCCCTTAGCAGTAACAGACTGGTGATCGCAACGGCATCACTTTTACTTTTATACCTCATGCTAAAATAATTCCCAAATAGTTGTTGTCGTTATAAAAAACCGGTTCAAGATACTCAAAAATCGAGTATAGATCCAGCTTAAATATTCCTACTTTACTTGTATATTTCTACTAGTAAATCAGTATTCCGTCCAAGAACTGTTAACAGTAGGATCGTTCAGACCGATGATGCAATTTTGCGTTAAGTGGTACGAGTTCTATGCTACTGTTAGCGCTATTAGTCATGATGTGTAAACCAAATATATAAGATGTTGGACTGTTGGTATTACGTGCGGAGAAAGGCTTGGCTACCGTTTAAATGTAATTTAGAACGAACGATATTTGTCACATTTGAATATATATATTTTACATTTAAAGTGAAAACACTTTCTTATAAAATTAAATTAATAAATAAATATAATAAATAAAATAATACTTTTTAGACTTTTAAAACGCCTGGATCGGGTTCCATCGTGGGATATCATAAAGCTGATGATGTTTTACTCATATAAAGCAGATTCATATAAATGATTGAACATTAGAGCAAAATAATTTTTTTTTAAATTTTTTGACAGCCAGAAACTATTTATTGGCCAAAAAGGATATAATCCCAGGACCTTGACAAGTTCAGATTTATAAGCAAAATCTTCGTTGCTCAAAAGAAAATAGAAAGATTTATTCCGTCGTCTTACGCCACTGTGGTACACCACACAATTTGATAATGCCTTTATGAAATTGGTTTTGAAGATTTACCTTTATCAGGATACAATACTATCAGGATACAAAAATGCAAGATTAATTATTATAAACTCATTACACCACATCGATCAGAATAGGCCACATGATCAGAGAGTACATCACTTATTTCCTGTGAAGTAATTTACGAGAAAAAACATAACATTAACAAACACATACTATTGTTACATTTGGAGCATTTTGCACTTTGACGGTTTCATCAGACTCAAGACAGGCGTTGTATGACCACTCAATGACTCAGAATACAAATTTCCTAATGGTGCCTTCTGTGAGGTCCTCCGCTTAGCACGTGTTATCGACAGCGAAACTACAGTATAGCTACTATATTGAAATTCTGGTGACGTAATCGCCTCTTACATTTAAAATGCTGCTCCAATACCAGATACACTTCATTTGTTTACGCTCTAAATGGCAAGAGACGCCATTACCATGTTGTTATAGGTTAAAAAGGATTAAGCTTAAATTATTGTACTGATCTCGTACACGTTTGTGTTATATAACGGACTCCACTTGACCTCACACCGTTTACAACATAAGTAAGTGCTTTAAATGCACGGTGCATAACACATAACTCCCTTTATGAGCGTCGGTTTATTTGAAAATGTCATGTGTTCACTGAACATCTTGTCCGTGTATGTCTCTTAGCAAAATAAGACAACGGTTTGATGATGTCCTAGAGACTGATATATAGAAAAAATGAAATAAAAATAAAAAAAAAACGCCAAAACACCAGTCATAAAGCAATCGCCTATTAACGTAGAACTCATTTTGACCGGACATGGGTTTCGGGTTTGATTCCCGGCAGATGTAGAAAAAGTTCATTAGTATTTTAAACTAACATGGTTATTTTTATTATTAAAGTTATTAATTTCGGGATATTTACCATGTTTTTTATTTTTGTTCGGTGGAGCTCGATATTTCGACATTGTCTACGAATGTCTTGTTCACGAGACTGAAGTGTGCGGGTAGATGCTGATAATGTTAGAGGTGTCCGTATCGAACTACCTCCTTTCTTGTACGTTTGCTACGTAAACACCGGTCACCACTACTATTGTCACCCCTACCATTGTCACTAGTTGAATTTATTTTATGTACACTCGACACTCGATCCCGTGTTTTGCAGACGAAACTCACCGTATCAATTCGCGAATTTTTTATTTTATTTTTATTTTGCGGGGGTTTGCATAATTTTATTGTTGGATTCCATACTCTCGACAGTTGAAACCCATCCTCTCTATTGAAATTACTAAATTTAGTTATTTCAATGGCTTCTCGTACCAGTCGGGGTATGTAGTGGCGTTCTGTCGAGAGTATCTGAGTATTATGAAACTCGATCCAATGGTTCGACCCGGCTTCCAGGAGATGTTCCGCGATGGCTGATTTCTTGGTATCGTTGTATTTTACCGCCTTGATGTGTTCGTTAATGCGACAAGATACCGTACGCTTCGTCTGTCCAACACAGGATTTACCACAACTACAGTCGATTTTATAAACTCCGGGTTTTTCCAGGGGAAAGCTATCTTTAGGCGAACGCAACATTTGCCCTATCTTCTTGAAAGGAGTGAAGATAGTCTTCACCGCATATCTACTCAGGGTTCTAGCTATCTTGTCTGTCACTCCTTTAACATATGGCATAAACGCTGGTTGTCTTTCAACCCTGTACTGTAGCAGTAGCTTATTATTCCGTGCAGCTGTGTTTCTCGCTTTATATCCATTCCGCTGTAGGACCTCTTTAACGTGTGCTAGCTCAGATTGTATATGGTCTTTATCACAAAGGTCGTATGCGCGATTGGTCAATGATGTTACTACAGCGTTTAAGTGTCGAGGATGGTGGTGTGAAGTAGCATGGAGATGAAGTAGCGTGCAGATATTCTTGGTATTAGCCACCATCAATAATGCTACCTCCAAACATTATACACCTTGTAAGAGTGTTCCATTTTGTTAGGTACATGAGTCAATCTGATTACAAGGAATTCCGTGGATGTCGTTATAATGGTTTTATATTTTAAGTGACATTGTTTATGGGGAAAGGTAACCATTAGGTTGCATAAGTTTGTATCAGCTTTCGTAATAATAAATACAGATAATATCTAAAATATTGAAAAATAAATGCTCTTTTTATATTAGCATAATGAAGTCATAATTATATTTTCTATCAATTAACATAATATCTACTTAACAAATTTAAAAGAACTATTTTAATAAATTAATTAATGTTAATCTAGAGTATTTATCGTCTTGTTTACTTCAACTGGAATTTTAGACACGCCTGTTTCATGCGATTATATCTCCTATTCTTTATGTGATTAAGACAAAAGTTGAATACAGATGTCGTACGTGACATGAACACAGATAGAACAGTGATTTAAAGCAAATAGGTATATATTGCAATTAATTATTATACAAGACTAAGGACAGTTTGTATAGTTTATTATATATTAATTCCAAATTCAAATTTATGTCTATATATCTTCTCTATAAAAACTTTTACATTTGTCTATATATAATATTATTAATATCAATTTTAAAATTTAAAATTATTTTGATTTTTTGTTATGCCACTTCTAACGATTCTCAAGTCTATGAGCTTATTCAAAGGAATTCATACTAATTTTGAAATAGCATTTACGCGCCTCAGTTAAGCAATGGTCCAGGTAATAAACTCGCACTATGCCACTTCTGTCTGTTCTAAAGTCAGTGACGTAACTTCAAGGAAGCAATACGCAATGATTATCCTGCAGCGGCTGACCGAGATTCAATTTCCAGATTACAACGTGTTTTGTTATTGTCCGTCCGTGTATAGAACAATATTGGATCGTTGGTGGAGAGAAAGTGTTATGTTACTCGATTGTGGCCGAGAGGATAACGAGGTTATGAGTTAGCTTCTGAACGACTCAATCGAACGTGAGCCGCCTTCTTCAAGATAAAGCAGTTAAGTCGTTGTAGTTTTAGGAAAGTGTTCTGAAATCATTATTTTTTCGCACATTTTAATCACAATTTTGGATACTATTTTTTTTTATGAATTTATTTTTATTTCTCGTTATAACGTGTAATTAAAATTAAGATTAGGTTTTGTATAGCAAAATTTGGTTACAATTATTTATTGTTCATTATCTTCAAAGAAGTATACTTCATTCCAAAAGTAAAACTGAATTTATTGCAAGTCCATATAAAAAAAAACGTTGGATGTCATTTGCAAAACAGAACATTATATATTTGTGATATTTTTGATCCAGCTACTCTAAGTTGGAGGACAGGTCAGGGTCATCTTAAAGAAAGTGGTCACTGTCGTTCATAGGTGTTGTTAGATATATTGACCACTCATATTAAGTTCTTCAATCAACCACTAACCTAGGGAACTAAGATCACGTCTTCCTTCTGCCTGTATTTATACTTGTTCACCCATACTTGGTGAGTGGTTCATTCCTGCTCAAATATACTTGCACAAAGTCCAACTACCACATGAATAAACAATGTCAGAAGACACTGGAATTGCACCATATTTTTTTCAGATTATTTAAATTTATCCCTAGATAATATAGATATAGATTATCAAATCATATCAAATGAAAACAAATTTTATTCAAGTAGACTTTTGATCGTCATTTAACAATTAAGTGAAGCTACCACCGCTTCGGAAAGTAGATTCTACCGAGAAGAACGGGCAAGAAATTCAGTAGTTACTCATTTTTAACATTTAAAAAATACAAAGTCATGTTAGTTAAATAGAATTATTTAAATTAATTTATCCTGCTTGGAAGTCAACAGGTATTAACTCCACGCTTTTTTATCTTCTAACAAATCTTGTATCGAATAATATGCTTTTTCTACCAATGTGTTTTTTACTTAAAAAAATGTTTTATGCTAAAACAATCATACATAATTTAATCATAGTTAAAAACAGTAATCATTAAATTTCCATTACATATATTTGATGCGGATGGTTTTTGCACTTGACCCCAACATGATCCAATAACCATTACATCAGCTGGTAATCTCGAACCACCTTAGATAAATGCTATTATAATTTACAGCTTGTATTAATTTTTTTTTAAATCATGTTGAAGACAACGAGTTTTTAATGTGAGTTGTTATGTAGCTCGTGTGATAAGTGCCTCAGAGATGGCACTTTCAACGCGAGGTGGGCGAAAGTAGCAAATCGCATTGTCTTGTAAAGCGACTTGTTTAGCTTCCGGACATATGTGGGAGAAACATGCTACTTCGTGTGACGTCATCGTTGACATGCGATATTTGGATACATTTTATCTTGATATGTCTCGACAACTGCCGAGCCTAGATGGAGTGGTTAGAACGCGTGCATCTTAACCGTTGATCGCGGGTTCAAACCCAGGCAAGCACCACTTAATACTCGTGTGCTTATTTTGTGTTTATAATTCATCTCGCGCTCGGCGGTAAAGGAAAACATCGTGAGAAAACCTGCATGTGTCTAATTTCATAGAAATTCTGCCACGTGTGTATTCCACCCGCATTGGAACAGCATGGTGGGATATGTTCCAAACCTTTTACTCAAAACAAAGGGCAGAGGAGTCCATAGCCCAGCAGTGGAAAATTTACAGGCTGTTGTTGTCGACTGTTTCTTGACTGTTGTCAAGTTTTGTCAAATTGTTGTTACTAACTATCACCTTTTTTTATTTTTCTGGCAAACATGTGCTAATTCCAAATTTAAAATTCTTTGAAGCTTTTTAGAGGATCTATGTTTTGGTCAACCGTAATCTAAGCGCTATGCTAAAATAACTGACACGTCCAATAATTATCTTATTATATGGATAGCATATTGCATGCAGTAAAACTATGCATGTAATTTCAAAACATCTAATACTTAAAGAGATGATGAAAGCGATGGATCAAGCTGTCTAATAACCTAATCTTGTAATATCGATACACCATGAGACTGTGACAGCATTTAACGCTTTTAGAAAATTACTAGGCATGACCTAGGAATATAGATAGTAGTCATTACCTCGGGACTAAAATTTCGTGAACAATACATATTCATATATAGTCTGTGATAAAAATAAAGAAAAAAGTGTCAAAATCCATATATAGTATAAAACAAAGTCGCTAACCACTGTTTGTCCCTATGTATGCTACAATCTTTAAAATTACGCAACGGATTTGGATGCGGTTTTTTTAAATAGATAGAGTGATTCGAGAGGATGGTTTTTGTATATAATATATGGACAATATAGTAAAGAAACTCTGATATTTTTTGAAGTTTCTATTGTGATCTCGTAAATAAACAAATGCTGTACTATATTTAGTATCAGTAATGCAACCGTGCGAAGTTGGGGCTGGTGGTTAAATTATACTGTGAAATTAAAATTAGTCAATTTTAAGTAAAAACGTAATTTGATGTGAAAACGCAAACATTACTGAGTAATGAGACGGTTACAAAAAGCTAATGGCATGAATTTATGATAAAAAATCTTGTTAGTGAAGTCATGTTACTAAATGGAATGGTCATAGCGTGCAAGTAACGAGAGACGTATCTATGTTGATTGGTGAATTTATTTTGAGATATGTTAAACATGCTGTGATTGGTTATTAATCCATGGAACACATCGAGTTGATTTTCTATTGGTTGAAATTAATAGCTGTGTAAAATAATTGATGTCCTCGTTTCTTCGTCCAGAGTCTGGGAATTTTTCAAGGTCATATAAGAAAGTAAGTCTTTACGGCAGTGTTTGAATTTATTTGGTTTATATAAATCTATATAGATCATCTTGGTGTACCAGTGAAGAAAATCATGTCGAGAATTATTCAATAAAAAATCTTAAATTCTGATTATTTATACATCAAGCTCATTCCGGATAACACGAATCTTGTTATTATCTAAAGTGTTATTTCCACATAATATATGCATATATATATATATATATATATATATATATATATATATTATCACTATCTATTAATTATACAAGTAGCAAATTGTCGATTGTCATAATTTATTTCCAGCAGCACATTTGTTACTTAGACTGTACATTCAAATGTACATAATGCGTGGTGCGCGCGCGCAAGATTGATCGCTCACCTTTCATAGAGCAATATGATAGATAGGCATATTAAAATCATAATTTAAAATAAATTGCAATACTGTACTCCAGTACAATCCATTTAATAGTTAAAGTTAATCACAAGTATTTAATGATATTTTAATAAACACTTAAAAAACTCTAATGAAAATTAGGTTTTCATAAAATATAAATAAAAATTAAAAGCAATACTAAAAATCATTTCATATACATTTAATTTATTTAAATAGTTATGCTTGTACCGTATTAAGAAAAACAGTATAATAAATTTAATAGCTGGTCACCTCTATAACATTCTTAAACCTACATTTAGGAAGTGCATCAGTCGTTAGGCTCTCCTTACATAAGTGCACGTTTACCCTTTCGCTCCGGCATATCTCTTCAAACTCTTTATTAGATAAAGCGAATGTATGAATACCGTGCATGAGCATATGAAAATTAGCCCATTACTTGACTATGATGATATAATGTAATACATATTAAGTCATTTGATATTAGCTCACTTACTTTGACAGGAGAAATACTTGTTTAATTTAAGAGTGAGATTTTTTGCTCTTCGGTTCGCCCCAATATTAGAGCTTCCAGATCAACCTTTCCCCTTGCAATCATAATCTCTTACTCACTCTTAATCTTGACTCTATATCATATTAAATAGAAAATGTATTTGTGCGTTTGTCTTTTAAGTATGTTATTATGATAAGTCATGTGCTACTGTTACACATACAAACATAGACATATGCACAAGTATGCCCAGATAAAATGAATTATTTAAATGCATTACTTTCAATAAAATATTAACAAGTATAAAGTAATATGTAACTAATAGTGTTTAAATTAGAGGCAACTTCAGATTCGATGTAATTTTACTGCACAAAGCTTGATTGAGAGTCTTCGACATGTTATGTAAATAATTTATTAAATATAAAACAAGACAACAAAAGAGAAATTGTTATTTATAGAGGATTATAGCGGTTTCGTCTCGATGCCATATTTGTATTTGATTATATTTAATAAGTGATGAATTTACGTTCATAACATCGCACAACTTTCACAGTCATCGTTCATTTTCGACGACCTCCATGGTCGAGTGGTATCTACACCGGTTTTCATGGGTACGCCACTCTGAGGTCCCGGGTTCGATTCCCGGCCGAGTCGATGTATATTACCATTAGTTTTCTATGTTGTCTTGGATCTGGGTGTTTGTGGTACCGTCGTTACTTCTGATTTCCATAACACGAGTGCGTCAGCTACTTACATTGGGATCAGAGTAATGTATGTGATATTGTCTCATATTTATATTTATATATTTTATATTTTATACTATATCTGACGGCTATTTGGTACAAATGAATCCAATATAGTTTTTTTTATTACCTTTATATGATGTTATCTGCTTAAAGACATTGGCATTCACAGTCAAAATTGTTTGTTCAATATAGAAGAGTTATACTTGATTATTGGTTGAGAAAATCTACCGCCGTTTCGGAAATAAAATCTCCAACCTGAGAACCGTTGAAAGTGACCTATCTGATTATAATTTAATAAAAAGTTAAGTAAAGTAAAGTAACAGCCTGTAAATTTCCCA
This sequence comes from Vanessa cardui, assembly GCF_905220365.1. NCBI lineage: Eukaryota > Metazoa > Arthropoda > Insecta > Lepidoptera > Nymphalidae > Vanessa > Vanessa cardui. The sequence continues at coordinate 13,801,421 of NC_061133.1, read as the reverse complement.
CTGCTGAGATAAGGCCTCCTCTCCCATTCAGGAGAGGGTTTGGAACTTATTCAACCACGCTGTTCCAATGCGGGTTGGTGGAATGCACATGTGGCAGAATTTCGATAAAATTAGACACATGCAGGTTTTCTCACGATGTTTTCCTTCACCGCCGAGCACCAGATGAATTATAAACACAAATTAAGCACATTTAGTGGTGCTTGCCTGGGTTTGAACCTGCAATCATCGGTTAAGACGCACGCGTTCTAACCACTGGGCCATCTCAGATTATAATTTAATATGTAATTAAGAATATGTATATTTTCTTTATTTCAAATAGCCTTTGTGTGATCGTTGCTGTCCCATAATTTCCATTGGAAGCCAAAGTGTCTCAGTGATAAATTCAGTCTTGACCAAATGATCACTTTTTAATTTGATAGAGTTATATTTTCGTATATCACCAAATAAAAAGAATCACCAAAAATATTATGATGATCAATAATTTAAGTTAAATAAAGTAAGTATGTATTTTTTGTATACGTTAACACTAATGATGTTAATAATGGACATAAAAGTCACCTTTGTACAAAACCAGATTCACGTAGTAATTTCGCCAGTCATTTTTGAAAGTCAATACAAAATACAAATGTTTGTTTTGTATGAATACAGTTATCAACTCAAGTTTTGAGGTCACGATGAAGAATCATTTGTGAGCATAAAAGGTCATCAGATCACATTCATCATTATATATCATTTGTCGACGGAATTAATAAAAAACTGCTACTTAACTTCCAATTTAATTGTAAATCTGATTTCGCCACAGAAATACGAATGTAATAGAATTGGCATACTTGTTGTGATGCATTTATTGATCTTTTTATAGTTTTAAAAACCAAAATTAAATTCAGAATATAAATTAGATTTTTATTTGGTTAATTTAAACGCATTTTAATTGTCTTATTAATATAATAAACCCGGTGGTCTGGCTCCCACACACTTACATATAGGAGTTGAATTTGAGTTTAGGCACATCTATGTGCATTGTGTAGTATTTCTTGCTGTTGTCTAGTATTTCTTAAGAGCAGTAGGCGCCAAAAACAGTTTGGTGGTCATCATCATTATTTTCCTTATCTATGTGGTACCTCCTCAAACCAAAGGGTCTTAAGTGATTAGATTTATAGTATACAAGTTTTATATACTGCGATGAAATAAGTAAAGAGTAAGATAAAAAAAGGTTTTTTTTTTACGTTTGAAGCCATTTCTAAATATTATTAATGCTATGGATGATGTTTGTTAAAAAATATGCGTATAAAATATCATTTCGTCAACATTGTTGCTAATTGTATTTGCTTATATGGAATCAATATAATCGTGGTTTATTTGCAGAAGATTTAAGATTACTGATTAAGATTTATACCAATGCGTAATAAAAAAATATGCATATAATTATATGTGCGCGTGAGAACTTGTTCTTCGGTGTAATTAATTATATGCCAATGGTTAATTACAATAAAATAGTAATTAACGTTATGATAAATGTAATTTCTTCATATCTTATACATTATAATAATTCTTTTTTGTAAAGTGATTAGAGTAAATTGTTTAATGTGCTAAGGGCCATAAAAACTATATGTAGAAGTTGCTAACTAAACCGCCCATTTAGTGTCAAATCCCTCCAAATAGAAATATTCAACATATCACATTAAAATATATGCATATGAATATTTAAATTTGTAAGTACGTGCTATATTCTCTTGGTGGTAGGGCTTTGTGCAAGCCCGCCTGAGTAGGTACCACCCACTCATCAGATATTCTACCGCCAAACAGAACGCAGTATTGTTATGTTACAGTTTGAAGGGTTAGTGAGCCAGTGTAACTACAGGCACAAGGGACATATCATCTTAATTCCCAAGGTTGGTGGCACATTGACGATGTAAGGAATAGTTAATATTTCTTACTGCGTCATTGTATTTGGGTGATGGTGACCAAAAAAAAAGAAAGTGAAATACATCTATGTTGAGTAAGTATATTTGAATTGGAATTGGAAAAAAAATAGCTTGTAATGTAAACGCGTTAGGAAGGAACTGGAAGCAATAAATACCATCGAAAAGTGAAAGCTAGTATGTTTAAGTCACGCAATGATATGTACGAAATACGAACTATGTTAGTTAATTGTTCAAGATATACAGGAATATAATTTGTTGTTTTTTTTTTGTCATAGACAGATATTTTATAGTTGTATATATATATGCCCACCTGATGGTCAGCAAAGACCACTGTAAGAAATATTCATAACTAGTAGGCACTCGCAGCTTTACTCGCGTTTTAGGGTGTTGGTGGCAAAACAGTAGTCTATCTAGGAGTTTATGTTTGCTTCATACCAAAACAAACAACAACAGCCTGTAAATTCCCACTGCTGGGCTAAAGGCCTCCTCTCCCTTTGAGGAGAAGGTTTGGAACATATTCCACCACGATGTTACAATGCGACACGATGTTTTCCTTCACCGCTGAGCACGAGATGAATTATAAAGACAAATTAAGCACATGAATCAGCGGTGCTTGCCTAGGTTTGAACCCGCAATCATCGGTTAAGATGTACGCGTTCTAACCACTAGGCCATCCCGACTCATTATCTCTATATCTCGCTTCATACCAAATTTCATCAAATTCGGTTCAGCGGTTTGCTCGTGAAAGAGCGACAGACAGACAGAGTTACATTCACATTTATAATATTAATATAGATTTATCATTTCACTAATTTATCACCAATCTTGGGAACAAAATGCTATGTCCTTGTGACCTCTCCGCAAAGTCAATAAATGCTTCATGTGGCAAGGTATCCGTTTTTTTAATAAAATTCCGCATACATTTTTAACTTTGCCGTTTCAAAAATTCAGAGAAGAAATCACGCTTTTAACGATCAATGTATGCATGTGAAATACAAGGTATTTTATTTCGCATCCCATTTAAAACGGGGCATAGTCATACTAAATATTGACGATCAACTCAAGATACAATCTTCGTGGGTGGTACATTTACACAAAGACCTACATATATTCTTAACGGACTATAAAATTCATTAAAGTAATTTAAATCACCAAAACAAGAGACAGTCAAAAACATGAGTGTATCATGACTCGCTAAGTGCCTGAGAAAATATTTTTTATTCGGCAAATTACACGAATTTGCATTGAATGAGTGAAGTCGAAAATTAAGAAGAGAAATCTCCTTTGTGTTATTTAACATACAAAATTCACTACAAGTTTTATTATTTACAAGCTTTTGTTAAGTCATTAATTCTTATACAAATATTTGCTTGTTTGGAGGTAACGATTGACCTTGGATACGTTCAGCTTAATGGCAAATAAATACCTTATAGCTAATAGCAAATTTTCATTGTATTTAAAATGTTTAGTAAAGTAGCGTTAGCACAAGCATGACTAATATTTTATAATATTTAGAAACCGTTTCATTTGTGCCCTTAAAATTGTCCTAATATATATTGATATTCTTTTTATGACATCGGTAGACAGATTGACAAATGAGTCACCATTATATAGATATTGTCACCGCCAGAAATTGTAAGTAAATTTCTTTTGATCTCAATCCTCCACTGATTCGGAAAGTACATTCCAACGATGAACACTGTGCTGATTCCACTTATATATCTCTAAAAAGTCAAGCATACTCTTAGTTATTATTGATACACATTAAATTACAATATAGAAACTTTTTTTAATCCTTTTTTAAATAATGTAATCTGAAAATAATAATAATAATACGAAGACAGTCCAATGTTATAAATCTAAATTTAAATATGTCTGCAATTCTTGGTGACGTAATAACGGTCTGTTTTAAGATACCAAGTTCATCCCACGTAAATTAATTAATCAAATAAAATATCGCGATTCAAATAAGATGATATCCATGCATCTTTTAATATATATATCGTAATTTACAAAGCAAGTTTGCAAGAACCAGCGTTACTACAATCTAAATGAGACTCTTGTGAAATTGATCGATAGTTCTTGAAAGCAAATATTCGTACCATCTCTTATGTAATGTAATCAAATTATTTAATTATATTTTTATTTATTTATTTGAAATTGGAAGACGGCATATATGTGATCGTCAACATCATCCATGCTCTATTGACCATTAAATCTAAGATATTATTATACCTCGTATCTTCAAATGTATCTGGGCAAACAAAATCATTTTCCAGTATAGAAATACTTTATCAATAAATATATTATACACGCCCGATACTATGTATAATAATATGTTAGTTATTATTTCTAGTTATAAAAGAAAAGGATACGAAATAGGTCATCCGATGGTATGTGGTGAGAGCCATATTAACTTTGGTATGTCAAAACGGTCCTTCTGCCCTTCCAATCAGAGGTAGGCCCTCACAAGGGTTTTAGGGGGTCAAAATCCCACATAACCCCGTGCGCTTTTGATATCTTATGTGTTTTTTGAAATATTCCAATATGTACCACCGATTTTGAGAACTTCGATGCTATAACCTTTGTGCTTTTTATACTGGCTCACTCACCATTTAAAATGTATTACGACAATACTTCTTATCGATGTTTGGATGTATAGTAAGTGAAAATTCGTATCCACATACTCCTAAAATTAGACAAAAATACTATGTTCTGTCAAGATTGGGCGACAATTGAATCAAAAATTTTATTCGTGACTGAAAACGTGCTTTTTGGGTGAGTGGTATCACCAAACCTCACCGCCAATAACTATTTTTTAAAACAAATAACATATAAAAAAAAAATATTGAAATATACATAAAATTATATACATGGCAATGAAGTTTATTAAGTTAGCAGTACACATAATTATATTACAGGCGATGTTTTTAAGTAACTATGATATTATGGTTTAGCTATGTATGAAATCCACCATACTTTCCTTTCCGAGGGTAAATCTATCAGAAGGATTATTTTTAAAGGCCTTTTGAAAAATATTTGAAGGATTATAACTATTTGAAGGAGACCACGTAATGGTTAAGTAAAAGTTATAAGGTCTACATATGCTTACTGTCCCAGAAAGCGCGACGATTAAGATGTCAATCTTATGGTAATTAGGGATTGTCTGTTTGGTTGATGCTGATGCTTTTAAATTTATACAATTAATATTAAATACATATACAGATAAATCGACATCAACAATTTATACGCTAACTCGAGAGTCACTCCGCTATTAATTGTTAGCGTAATTTAAATCGATTTAATTCATAAATTGCCATTAGTGAGCGTTTTATAAAATTTGCAACTTCGTTAAATTTGCAATTTCTTCACGAATTTTAATACACAACATAACACATTTCAAGCAACTTACCATAAGAAAACAGAAGAGTAACAAAACTAAAAAAATATAATAATAAACTAAATACATCCATCCTCACAAGCTTTCGCAATCATAATATTAGTAGGATAGGATATTAAAATGTATTTTTTATTCGTACAAACAGAGCTGATATCGTATACTTAGCATTCTCTACTATGAATACAATTACATCGAGTTGAATTAAAAGAAAATAAAAACAGTTAATGTTGTCTGAAGATAGTCTTATGATGTTCTTGGCCGGTTAAGGTGAATGAGCCAGTTAAAAGGCCTGACCTTATATCTTTGACCTTAGGTTACATCGATAAAACTTCAGTCGTCCTTTTCTTAATTATAAAGATTAAAGTTTTAATTTATATTAATTGTAAAATATTAAAATTAAATATTGAGAATAACTTGGAAATATTCTACTTCTGGATGACTATCTGGAATCCGAACTTGGAAATTGTTCTGGAATGTTCTTAAGTAGCTGGTTAGTAGACATATATGTCCCTTTTTTGATGCATTTAGATTTATTTAAGTTGTTTTCCTAAAACGGATTTGAAGTTCGTGCATCGGAAAATGAAACCAAATGTTATAAGTACTGAGTCAACAGGGTTTGAGCAAATTATTATTGCCAATATTTTTATCTACATATTTATAAATAAAATAAATTATATTTTCTATAATTACGAAATAATTAATAGCTGTATATAAGTTGTAGTTTATCAAAACCGCAAAATTTCAATGTCATAATCATAGTTTATCTTCGATTACGTCAAGTTGATTTCTGAATAATTTGAAATGAACAAAACCGCACATCAAACTGCAAACACCAGTAACGTCTCGTCTGATCACTTGAACCGATCATGAAATCGACAAGGACTCCCTGACATTGGCATAAAGAATTCTATGTGTCAAGTGAACTGACCAATTGTGGATACCAGTTTTTACATTCACTTACGAATTATTTTCAAGTATGAGATCGTTTAATTTAAGCGTTATCTTAGTCGGATAGCGATGTGAAAGTTGCAAGTTCGATTCTGACCTTTGAGTTACTGTACCCTAATAGTATTTTTTTTTAAATTATTATTATTTTTTTTTATTCAATTACTGTAAATTGGTTCAGTACAATCACGTATATTAAAAAATATGTTTTTTTTTGTATACAAGAGTTTTTTTCTTTTTGGGAAAGAGATGATCGCCTCCAGGGTGTTCCAAATAACAAAAATATGTTCATTATTGTATATTGGAAATTGATATTATAAAAAAAAATTGATCCCGCTGAGTTTCTTTCGCCGGTTCTTCTTAGGTCTGAGGTATTATATTCCGAACCAGTGGTAGATTTTCGACTATCAATAAGAAAGTGTAAACAACTGCATTTTGAATAAAGCATTTTGACTTTAACTTTTCAAAAACTAGTCTTGGCACATAGATCTAGGAGTATGACATAAGTGTAAAAATTTATTTTATAAGTTATAGGTACAAAACAAATAAAAAACGATTATAACTCTTAAACTTTCATTCGAATGTTATATATATAATTATCTATATATATTTTTGTCAGCATTTTTGACTACCTGAGGCCAGGTAGTTGAAAATACACTCGTATTTCAGCCATTATGTATAAAATATTTACAAATAATATACGCAATTTTTTTTCGTTTATCGGAATCCGTTTAATGGTATATCAGAAAAAGCGGACATACATACACAAACAGAAAGTGGCTTTGTTTTCGTGAATCCACAGGCTGTGACAAAGCAGCTTCAGACATGTACAAGCTGCCTAATGTTGGACTAAGGCGTCCTACCTTTAAGGAGAAGGTTTTTAACATATTTCACCACGGTGTTCCAATGCTGGTTAGTGGAATACACATGTAGCAGAACTTCTATGAAATTAGACCCATGCAGGTTTCCTTTACCGCCGACCACGAGGTGAATTATAAACACAAATTAAGCACGTGAATATTCAGTGGTGCTTGCCTGGGTTTGAACCCGCAATCATCAGTTAAGATGCACGAATTCTAACCACTGGGTCGTCTCGTCTCTCTGTGGAGATCACTGGGTTTTTCTTACATTTAGGTTTAACCTCATTACTTAACATTGAAGGCACACACGTCCACTAACAAGTTATATAATTTGAAATGGAAAAAAACTCGTTTACAATTGTAAAAAATATACAGTTAAAATCATTACACACAACACGCATTATACTTTTTAACTCTGATAAAGTTACAAAAATATGATGTTGTTTGAATTTTTTTTTTATATATTCAATGTTACAGTTTTAAATAAAATACTATTTTAAAGTATAAATTTACTTATAAGTATGTTTGTGTGTCAATTATGATATAATTATTTAATATTAAGTTTTTTTTAATTACAGTATTTATTATGCTTAATTTAAAATTCATGTCATTAGTTATATAATCAAATGATTTTTTTTTTAGAAATGTTGGTTTTGATGTCTTATATCTTTAATAATACTCTCATATAATATATTATTTTATAGATTTGTATTCAAATATATCTAAAATTATAAATGCTATAATAACAAAACTAAATTTTATCAGTGATTACATGAAATTAGTAAGGGCTATACAAAAAAATCTATAGCTAAATAAAATAAAATCGATAGTTTTGCTTAATTTAAATTTTTTTATAACATTTTGACAAAAACCGTATTAAAATAGTTTTCCGATAGTCTCTTTATTTTTATTAATTCTGCAATGTTTTATTTTATCAATAAACTTTTTAAAATATTGACGTATATTTTAATTTCCAAGTAAGTAATCTTAGAACACTTGTAAAAAAGTAGGTAATTACCCATTTACTTATTATGACTTTTGATTTACTGTGTATTTTTGTTGTTGTCGAATAAATAAATAAAATAAACAGATAGTAGTTTTTTATGACTCACCAAATACCGGCGGGATAACCCACATAATTACATCACTAATCATTTTCATATTTAATATTATTTGTAAACAAAAAATTGACAAAGAAAAGACCCGCTGAGTTTGAGGTGGGATTTTCTTTTTTTTTTTATGATATAGTTTCACCTATAGACAATGACGCTGTAAGAAATATTACAATTCCTTACATCGTCAATGTGCCACCAATCTTGGGAACTAAGATGCCATGTCCCTTGTGCGTGTAGATACACCGGCTCACTCACCCTTCAAACCGGAACACAACAATACTGAGTACTGTTATTTGGCGATAGAATAACTGATGAGTGGGTGGTACCTACCCAGACGGGCTTGCACAAAGCCCTACCACCAGTAGTGTTAAATTTAACAATCGATAAGTAAGGGAGCTTCTATGATGAATAAAGAAATATGATTTTAGACTTATGAGTGTTAGAGACGGCAAGATATTACAAAAACAAAGAATATGAGTGAGTTATTATGAATGAATGAAATATAATTTATGCGAGTAAATAGTTAAAAATATAGATAACCATATCATTTAATCATAATATAAATGCGAAAGTAACTCAGTCTGTCTGTATGTTGTTCTTTCAAGGTCAAATCACCGAACCCAATTTTACGAAACTTGGTACGAAGCAACCTTGAACCTCAAACATAACCTATAGGTATGATACATGGTGTTAATTATTAAAAACAAGTTTAAAGTGTGTTTTCTTTTGTTAATATTTTCACACCTTACGGATGTGTGGCAACTCCATAATAATACATAAGAAAATAATTACGCAGACATAACACGTCTGGCTATATTTGTTCTGAGCTTGTCTGTGATTTTTAAGTAATTATCGTGTTTCTATGTGATTAAGAATAAGACAACTGCGCTGTGAGATATACTACCGACTAGCTGTCGCCTGCGGATTCGCTCGTGTTTAAGGAGGTTCAAGCATTGTATCAAACTTCAAAAATTCGGTTCAGTATAGGACTTTGCATTTTGAAATTTAAAAAAAAAGTAACAACTGAGTTACTTTCCGGGTTTTCTCGGTAGAATCTACATCCCAAATCGGTAGTAGCTTAACTTAGTATAACTATAAAATGACGATACAAAATTGCTTGTAAAAGCCTACTTGAAAAAAGTGTATTTTAATTTTGATTTTCAATTTAGTGGATTGATCGTGAAAAAGCAGGTTTCTACTCTCTACTGAAAGAGTTAATTTATAATATTAGTAAAGATAATAATCATACTAGCTTATGCCCGGAACGGGTCACGCTGTCTATTGAACGCTAATGGTTGTTGATGTGAAGTCAGAAGCCATCACACGATTAACAACAATGGAATGAACAGTAACGGTTCATAAAATATTAATTTGATTCATTCATCAAGATCGAAAGTAACATTAGAAATACTGCTTGGCCGCATACACTATTACTACGCTCAAATGAAATAAAAAAAAAAAAAAACATTTAAAATATACTTCAATTAATATGTAAAGTATTATGAATGCAAATTATTTAAAAAAAATCAAAATATATTTCATTCGAGTAGGCTTTTACGAGCACTTTTGAATCGTCATTTAACAACTATATTAAGTGAAGCTACCACCGGTTTCAAAAGTAGATTCCACTGAGAACAACTAACATAACATCAGATTATATACATACAGTACAATGAATAATCCTCTATTTAAAAAATGTTATAAATAATATTTGATATATATGCATATACATCATCATGATTATCATCCTCCTGTCTTTATCCCAATTCTATTTGGGGACGACGCAGTATGCCTTCCTCTTCCATACTTCTGTCTGACGTCATCTCAAAACTTAGTTTATTTTCAGCTATATCGTCTTTCACACTCCACCCATGCTTTCTTCTTTATTTTACAATTAAGTGAAACTACCACCGGTTCGAAAAGTTCTTCTACCGAGAAGATCCGGCAAGAAACTCAGTAGTTACTCTTTTTAATTAATGTTATTGTTAAATGACGATTCAAAATTTCTTGTAAAAACCTACTTGAATAAAATTTATTTCGATTTTGATTTTCAATTTAGTGGATTGATCGTGAAAAAGCAGGTTTCCTCTCTCTCTATCGAAAGAGTTAATTTATAATACTAGTAGAGATAGTAATCATACTAGCTTATACCCGGAACGGGTCACGCTGTCTATTGAACGCTAATGGTTGTTGATGTGAAGTCAGAAGCCATCACACGATTAACAACAATAGAATGAACAGTAACGGTTCATAAAATATTAATTTGATTCATTCATCAAGATCGAAAGTAACATTAGAAATACTGCTTGGCCGCATACACTATTACTACGCTCAAATGAAATAAAAAAAAAAAAAACATTTAAAATATACTTCAATTAATATGTAAAGTATTATGAATGCAAATTATTTAAAAAAAATCAAAATATATTTCATTCGAGTAGGCTTTTACGAGCACTTTTGAATCGTCATTTAACAACTATATTAAGTGAAGCTACCACCGGTTTCAAAAGTAGATTCCACTGAGAACAACTAACATAACATCAGATTATATACATTAAATTACATTACACCGTATAATCCGTAACATTGGATAATGACTTGACAATATATAAGCAGACTTGTTTCTGCCGTGACATAGCCCGCCTATTAAGTTAGCTTTATAAAAAGTAACCTAATATAGTATATACGTGGTGTTGAGCAAAATATCAATCGCATTTATAATTTTACTAAGGTTATTTATATGGGTCCGAAAGAAAATTTCCCACTGCTGGGAACTCTGCTGCTACAGCTTCAATCCTGATTAACAACAAGTTACGATTATACCTTCAACCATTGAGCCATTACGGTTTTTGTATGTTTTTGTTAAATCAAGACTTTCAACTCAAAATTTAAATAGCTTTTATTGATTTATTCATATTACGTGTAACCGCTTGTCCCATATTAATATAGATACACTTTATATGGATAGTTTGGACCCACGTGTTGCGCAATTCACTACAGGGGAGCGGATTTAAGAGAAAGTGCATCTGCACAGATCACCGGTCTTGTATCGCTAATTTTGCTATGACGTTATCTCATATGGTATTCATTCTACCAGCTTTAAAACTAGCAAGTGTCTGCGATATATATTAAATCGTTTTATAGTAATTACTAGTGATATTAATAAATCGAGTAAATGTATTATCGATTCAATAATTAGACAATATATCTGCTAATACGAACGAATTCGTGACCGGTTATTTGAAAGTAAAAGTAAGCTGCTAATATATCTCAAAACAAAAGTTGTTCCTGCGTCTCTCGATAACGGATTACGTCAGCCTGGCTGTCTTTCGCTGATATGTTCATCATAAAGTCGATCGATGGAATCGCACTTTCAACTCGTTACCAACTCGATCTGATCGAGGCCTTGTATTCTCGTATGAGTTTAATGTATTATTCGAATACCATTTACGGCCCAACCAATGTTACGTAGTAAACATTCCACTTTACTTAAAACAGTTTAAAGCTATTGCGTAATCACGCATTTCGCAATGTAAACTCACTCATTTACGAAATAAAATGTATGTATTATTTTTTTTTTTACAAAAGATAGATTTATTTACAGAAACTTACATTAACAACAAATATAATACAGTTAACGTCTAGGTGCGATCACATGTTTTTCATAACATTAAATGTAATGAGATGACTAATAGTTTCTTTTTCGTTTAATGGTGAGGAGCGCCGTATGAGGATGAGATGGATGGGACTCCGTAGGATCCGGAAGGAGCACCGATGGTGTTGTAAGAGGAAGAGGGGGCGCTGTAGGAGATGGAGCCTCCGTGACCACCGGAGTAACCACCGCTGGAGTATCCGCCGCTGGAGTAACCGCCGCTGGAGTAACCGGAGTATCCGCCGGCGTAACCTTCCTGAGCCTGATGGTACTGAGCGACTTGAATGCCTTGTTGCAGGGATTCCAGTTCAACTCCTACGATTCTCTCGTGAGGCACACCGTAGACGGGAGCGGGGGCGCCGTAGTGGGAGGAGATACCGTGACCGTGTCCATGTCCGCCACTGATGGAGGATTGGTAAGCCTGGTTTTGGATTTCGTCCTTAAGGATGATGTGTCTGATTTTGTCGAGTAGATGGGGGTCGATGTGGTAGCCCTCGGAGGTCTGGTGGCCGACTGGAACGGAGCTGTAGTGGCCGCCACTGGCGAGGGGAGAGCTGTAGCCGCCGTGTCCTCCTCCAATCGAGATGGAAGATGGAGCGGAGTAGCTGTAGCCTACTGGGGGCTCAGCGACGGCGCAGCCGATGAGGGCGAGGGCGACCTGGAACGAAGGAACGGTCTTAATCTTATAGGTCATATACTACATACATTATTTAACACGATGTATTCTTAATTTAAATTTAAAATTTAAAATTCGAAAACGAACGTTCTATAAAAAAAACTAATTTTATCGAATTAAAAATTTAGAATTCACAATAAAAAACTACGATTCGACTGCACGTGTGTTACGATATAATTCTAAATTTGAATACGATCCAGGAATGGTGACGTCACAATTATTACACAAAACCGAAACACTAAATAACTTAATACTATCCAGAACACATCACTGCACTCCAAGTAACACTTACAATGCTCCACTTGGCCATTATGTAGTATGAACTCAGTGACTGGTCGATGTGATATGATAGCTCTTGGAATGGTCAGGCGCTTTTATATCGAAGACTTTGATGTCTACTTTTACTTTGGACCATCCGGCTGTGCTCAGACGAGGACGAATACGGGTTACGAATGAACTATATTTTTTTATTTTTCGAACAAAAACAACTAACATTTGATTACGATTTTGTCGGATGAGCGCGTGATGAAGAGAAACCGCATTCGTATAAGCGTGACTAGATTTCTTAAATTGATTTGGTTATATCTACGTTACGAATTAACTTACGCTAATAATAATTTAGATTAACTTCGGATATACGATGTAAATACATAATGTTTCCGTGATTTGATTGTTAAAATAATCAACTAAGAAATTACATTTGAAAATTAATAGTTCTAGTTTTAAATAAAAATAATAATTGTATTATATGCGTCACCGCTTCAGACATATATTGACAATTATGTTATATGATACGTAAGGAAACGTGATATTTCGGAAATCAATTCTAATTAGGAAATAATTAATTGTATGATATTATCTAAATTTACAAGCAAGTGTAATGGAAATGTTTATTTTATGTACATATATTTACTTCCCTTTATGCCAGCGTGAGTTTGTTAGCTTATCAGTTTTATATATTCACAACATAGCGATGGGACGATATGATATATTTTCATATATAGTCAATTAATTTAAGCATGATATTATCTTTATTTTAGCCGACATAAAAAATAAGGTCGCTTTTAATTGGGCGATGCATTATCTTCGCTCATTGTGACATATTTTTTTAATATGAGATTGCATATAAATCGTTTTTATTTTTATTATTTTTATAACACCGCTTGCTTTTTGTCCCATGATAGTTAGGATTTTTTTAAATTAAACATCGCGTTTAGTAAAGTCCGACCATATATTTATTGAAATCTAAATACATTTTGCTTGGTTTGGCGCTACTTATAAAATAACTCGTTCCTATTTAAATTTATATATGTAAGATAATATAATAAAAATCATGACTCGAAACAAATTTCGGTAGAAACAAAGACACTGGAGAAAATTAGTTATAACTGACCGATTATATAAACAGAGCGTGATTCTATGTTTATCCTGAGAGGCTATATCGTGAAGGTTTTGAGTAGAGACCGCGTGTTGACAAAAATAATAATCAGCTGATTTCCTTTCGCCGGTTCTTCTCAAGTCAGGGTATTTTCATTTCCGAACCGGTAGTAGTGTTTAATTTGACTATCGATAATCAAGTGAATTGAAAACTTGAATTGAATAAAGGAATTTGAGTAAAATCAAACTCAAGTTGGAATTTTAATAACAAAGATAGGACGCCCTGTAAGTAGACAGTGATGGTATTCGTGAGGTCCCAGACAGGGGTTGGAGGAGAACCACAAAAATCAAGTTTAGTGGCGTGTCATTACAGATGCAGACCCCTCTTTCTCGCGTAGATATCTAGCCCTCAAATCAAATAATTAACTATAATACAAATATGTGATTCTTAATAGAAATACATCTATAACCTTGTTTTACTACTTTCTTGATATATTCTAATAAAATAGTGTTCTGTGACTCATAGGTACCCCATTATCCTAATATGCCCAGGGCCCCAAATATGTTAAAGATGGCCCTGTTAAGATGCCTATGTTCAGTAGTAAATTGATGAATTTTATAATGATGTAGTTTACAATTGGTATATAAGCTATAGAAACAAGGGTAGATAATTCAATCAGGGGTCAGAAAAAAATGGTTATTGGACTTAATAGTGATTCTATAGCAGCTTGAAGTTTGGTAATATGCAATGCTCAATCTCGTATCCGGAAATCACGACGGAAAATGATCTAACTCTGATCCGATTGTCATCTTTTCTGATTATGAGAGTGTGGGTATAGTGAATGCACCTGTCTTTCCGCATACCCTGGTAATATCTCTTGATATGTTATATCATGTTACTAGCGTCCCGGCCCGGCTTCGCACGGGTGCAATACTTGACGACAACACATTAAAAAATTCTAAAATAATCAGTGTTACTTAACCATATTGTCTATGTTTTATATATAAAAACCTTCCTCTCGAATCACTATCTATTAAAAAAACCGCATCAAAATCCGTTGCGTAGTTTTAAAGATTTAAGCATATGTAGAGACATAGAGACTGAGAAAGCGACTTTGTTTTATACTATATAAAGAGTTACAGTATTTGTTTATTTATTTATTTATTTATTTATTTTATTTGGTTCTTCAACAATTTGTACACTGTTTATAATAATAAAATATAACAAAAATAACATTCTGTTCTAAGTGTCACAATTACTTATAGAAGAACACAGCATGCACTAAAAGAAAACAATCAACATCTTAACCTAATTAGAAAATTATTTCAATCTTAATTAAAAGGAAGTAAAAAAACAAAAAAAAAAAAGCGATGTAATAAATATATATATGGGACAGGATGTATCAACTTAGACTTCATTTTTGTTGCCCAGTACGATATTTTTCATGGACGCAATGGACGTAACATTTAGATCGACACTGTGTTGATATTCATCATAAGCATCATACATTATTTACATTTATTAACGACATCACATTAGAAAATTCTAAAATTATCAGTGTTACATAACTAAATTGTCTATGTTTTATATATAAAAAACTTCCTCTCGAATCACTCTATCTATTAAAAAAACCGCATCAAAATCCGTTGCATAGTTTTAAACATTTAAGCATATATAGGGTCATAGACTGAGAGAGCGACTTTGTTTTATACTATATCAAGATTATTATATTACTTAATTGTTTTATTCAATCTAATTGTAATATGTGTGATTTAAAAACGGTGATATAAAGAAATATACATTTATTATTTAACTGGAGCGTGTCGGTTCGTAAAAAAATCTTTTTTAAAAGATCAATTAATGTAAGATAATGTCGACACAATTAAAAAAGTGCAATGCTGCTATATATTATAAATGTTTATAATTTAAAGTGAAAATATATGTTTTTAGTGTAATATGTTTTTTTAATATATTCTTACTCATTATTATTTTAATAAAAAAGTAAAATTTGTTAGATTCTAATTTGAGGGTAGATTATAAAGAATAGGAATTTGACGACGTTTCATTTTTTCTTTTAAAATTATCTATACATATAACAAAAATGGAGTGCTTCTTTGTAATATTAAAATTACCACTTTTTTCTAAATGCAAATTATAAAAAAAATACACGTTACGTACATATACCTACCAAAATGCTATTTTTCACAATTTTTGTCTGTCTATTAGTTTGTTCCGGCTAATCTCTGGAACGGCTGAACCGATTTTGACGGGACTTTCACTGGCTGATGCAGTAAGAAGTAAGTTACTTCTGCTTCTAGGCTACAAGAATATTTTTTGTTAAACTCAAACGCGAAGGAAGTCACGGTCGCAGCAATATATATATATTTAATTTAATCATTAACTTGTAGGACTCATTAAAGCTAAGTGTGGCTACCTGACATTGGTTTCTGGTAACCGGTTCAATTTTTATTGCAACATCAACAATCACTTTTTTCTATTTATTGTAACGACTGCAACATGTACTTAAGATTAACTTTCAAAGTCAAAATAAAAACTTCGATTACTGCCTTTTTAAAAATTTTATATGTCGATCATAACATCACGCTTATATATCTAAATTCAAATAAAATTGTATTTAAAATTTTATAATACTGTGCATAAGATTAAAAAAGTAAAATTTTAATATTCAATAATATATATTGATCTATAACACTATAAAATATGCTAATTCGATATAATTGATACAAACAACAGTAAGACAGGAAAACATCTAATTAGCGAGCTTTATTTGTATTCTACCACCAAACTGCAATACTTAGTAATGTTGTTTTACTTGTTGTCTGGGTATTGTCTGGGTTTAAGGGTGAGTGAGCCAGTGTAACCAAACACACAGCAACAAGTGACATAGCGAACGCGTAACGCAACGGAGTGTATCCACTGTTTTTAATATGAGACTCAGATCCGGTAATTCTTACAAAAACCCACGTCGTGTAGAAAAACAATTAATACCAATTTTATTAGAGATAAAAACATATGACGTAACTTTGTACATTCCGAGTTAACGCACGGGTTTTACTTAAACCAACAATGGTTCAATCATCAAATTGTCTTTTAATTAAATAAATAATAATAATTATATTAATTTTATTCCAGAAAACGTATATTTTAATTCCAGGAAATAATAAAACGAAAACAAAATTAATTGCGACATAGTTCCAAGGCCTTGACTTTTATCTTGGGATCCTATATCTAGTAAATATTTAAATGAAACACATTATTATTATTCATATGTAATTTTGAATAAAAACATATGTATGTTAAATATATAACATATTGTTCGAACGTTAATGTATAATGTATTTATAGTTTATTTAAACTAAACACACACATAAGGTAATAAAACAATCAAATCTAACAGACCGAAAAGACGTTTCATCGTAATTGTTTTATGAATAACTTTAAAATTGCTTCTTACTTCACTAACATATTTTTTATATCATTCTGACACGAATAAACGAAATTTCTTAATGAAATGTTAGCAAGTGAAACAAAGAGAGACATAAGTGAAAAAGTTGCTCTCAAAAAATTCATTAAGGTAATATTCCTTATCCCCCACAGATGGTCTAGACCTAGGTATGGTTATTGCATCACGGAAGCACACGTAGGCGATCCCGTGCCCCACTATGGCGGGTATTGAGTACTGCAATCGGCCTAGTATCATATACCTGATTGGATACATAAGTATATTTTACTATTATCATGGTCTTCAATCTTCAAAACAATATGTGTGGCCTTCAGCGAGAAGAAATAGCAAGAAACTGTTCTTTTCAAATAAACAGATTTACAATGCTGTTAGTCCTGTGATGGAAGCGAGGCTAAAATTATTCTTTTCACTACCTAGTAACTATTTAAAAATATTTATATTAACAACGATACGTTATAAAAAATCAAAAACATTCAAAAATTAAACACAAATTTTCGCAGATTTAGGAAAAATAATAACCTCTTTAGTCCGTAATACCTAGTACTTATTATAATAAGGGTATTTTCTCACATGCTACAATTACTATAACGGCGAATACAATAAAAGTTGCCTAGTATAAAACCGCCGCTTTTGATGTCAGGTGCGCAACTATTGCGCCAGTTACTTTAAAAACAAGGTTATTCGATAAATCACAAGACCTGTCTGTCTAAAATATTTTCGTCTATCATTTCACTATGCAACTATTATTAATAAAGTTACGTAAATCGACAATTTCTACGTATACCATTTTGCCCACCGAGGTTTAACGACATAGACTTTTAAGACTATTAATGAAAAAAAAATCGATGTAATTAAACTTACAACAACAACGACTTTTCAAAAAGCCTTCAAATGACCCCTCTAATAGATTTCCCCTAAAGTATTATGTCAAAGTCATTTATAAACATCGCTTTTAATATAATTATGTATGCGGCTAACTTAGGTAAATATAATTGCTATGTATGTATATACTTAATGAACTCAATTTCCGTGTTCGAACATTATGTATTTTAAAAGTAACAGCTCGTAAATTTCCCACTGCTGGGTTAAGGCCTCCTCTCCCTTTGGAGGAGAAGGTTTGGAACATATTTCACGACGCTGTTCCAATGCGGGTTGGTGGAGTGCACATGGAAGAATGACTATGAAATTAGACACATGCAGGCTCCCTCACGTAGTTTTCCTTCACCGCCGAGCACGAGATGAATTATAAACACACGTTCTATATAATATTTAAATAAGAGTCACAAATTGTTAAATAAAAATATTAGTGTGTATATTCTCATTGCATATATGTATATTCATAATATACATATATGTGCTATATTAATTTGCTATGAGTCATGCGATCGCAAAGATAACTAATGCTTACATATAGTATTTACGTAATATCAGTTGGAACAATTCTCGTCTGTAGGTTTTTATGCAAGCCAAACTAGTCATTTATCACTTATTTAACCAAACAGCAACACTAATGCAAAGTTCCGGTTTGAAGGATGAGTGACCCAGTAATTACATAAGGCATAACCTGGTTCCTGGTTCATGGTACTTTGACAATGAAAGAAATGGTTAATAGTGTCTATAGTGCCGATATTAGCTTGAACTATTATTAGGTCAACAGCATGGGTATTTTAAATCGCTACATAGTATAAAACAAACTCACTTTCTCTGTCCCTATATTCCGATGTATGTATAAATGTTTAAAACAATGCAACGGATTTTGATGCGCTTTTTTTAATAGATAGAATGATTCAAGAGAAAGGTTTATATGTATAAGACATGCACAATATTGCAACCGTGTAAAGCCAGGGCCGGTCGCTAGTATATATATAATAATTAAAAAAAAACATATAAACACTTAAAGCGTCATTGTCAATGGGCCATAGTGACCACATACAATCAGGTGGCTCATATGCTCGTTTTCCAACCTATAGCATAAATAATAAACTATATATTATGTATATTATTTACAGTTTTTAAGCGCCAAATGAAAGTCAAACACCTAAAAAAACGTCTACGAATATATGTTTGAGACTGTTCTACCAGAAGGCATTCGAAGGATTCGTTATTCGTAGGTTAGTTACGCAAATACGAACGCGATTTTATTACAGTTCAACGATATTATCACACTAAAGTATGCCAAGGTTCCTCAGATGCGTTTGAAACATAGAAATTATATATTAAGATGGTGTCATATTGTTAAAACGTCACGCTTATTTACACAATGACTAATTTATATGTAAGTCGTGTTAAAATCGGATACGATTTGAATTATTTTCGAAATTTACTTATTTACATATGGTATGACATATTTAGTGAAAAAATATACATGAATAGCCGATGAAACAATAAATTCGATAGTTACATTTGTGTGCGTAACTAACACAGATGCACTTGGATAATTCGTTAAAGAACGAACCAACAACAACAACAGTCTGTAAATTTCCCACTGCTGGGCTAAGGCCTCCTCTCCTTTGAAGAAAATGAAATTTTGTACATATTCCACCACGCTGTTGCTGTTCCAATGCGAGTCGGTATATACAAAGTTGACGCAACCACTGGGCTATCTCGTGTCTCGTATAAAATTGTTTAAGAACGGCTAATTGATGCCTAGGTGGCTGTTTCGATTAAAACCATCCGTCTATGCAATACCCACTCATAATACTATATTCTACTGGCAAACAGCAATACTTAATATTATTGGTTTAAATGACGAGGGAACAAGCTCAAGGGATATACCGTCTTACCAAGGTCATGCATTGGTGACGAGGTATGTTCATGTTTGTTACAGTAACCATGTCTTTTACCACGTATCAGATGACCCATTTGTCAGTATTCATACATGTATGACATCTATACATATAATAAAATTGTCTGTTTGTGATATTAAAATAAACGCCTTTTATTAAATTCCTATGTCTGCTTGTCTGTCTGTCTAATCTATGCAACAGCTGAACCGATTTTGACGGGATTTCTAATATAATAAGAAGTAACTAAGGTTACAATAATAGTAAAAAGTTTTTGTTAAATCTAAACGTGAATGAAGTCGAGGTAGTAGTTTATATAAAATAACCGGAGAGAAAGCAAACGCTCGACCAACCTTTGTAATTTCCTAGATAAGGCCTACCACTTCTCAAATATAGGATTTTGTTATTTGTTAGATCAAAGAATTTGAACCAAGGCTATTAGGCTTTTCAAACCTTCAAAGCTAACCAATAAATCGTTATTCAATATTTTTAATGATATTTCACTGTATTTTCCTCAAAATGTTGTTTTTCGTAAAATACATTAAATATTTTTCCACTTAATTATCATGCTAGTTAACAAACACAGCGACTTAAACAAATATTCATATTACATACATATATTCTAAAGTAAATGAAAAGACTATTGAAAGGTATAATAGAAATATTTTTTAGGAGTGTAGACATATAAAAAACAACAAGATAGTTTTTTTTTTTAATTGGTGACTATGTCTTGTAAGGAGGTAAAGTAATGACTTCAAATTGGCCTGCCATTAACTTAATATTAATGCCGGTCTACAATGTCATATGTCAAACTAACAGAAAGTAACAATTTGGTATATTTCTTTTTGTTTTATTTTTATGCAAAGTTATTTTTTGTAAAATAAAAAATATTTAATTTTACTGCAACGTTTGAGTAAAAACGTATTAAAAAAAAATAAGGAAATTAAGGATAGTCTTGCTTTTGCAAAAGTTGAATAATAAATAGCACATTTAATTCGCGACGGTAACAACGCCGCGTACTTATACCGTAAATGCTTAAGTATTTCTAAAGGTAGCCATCAAATCTAAATACAATAGAAATTTACATTGAGAATTACCGAACACCATATCTGTTCGTTCGTTTATTTCGTAAATTTTGGGCTATATTGCACTGACATATGTGATATACATACATATACTGACAACACAATTGTTATTACTGATAACGGTTTGTAATATCAACTGGACAAGGGCATGACCTCCTTTTGAAAAGATGCTTAGGTCCACCAACACGTGGCAGAATATTATTCCATATTATTTCTCAACTAATTGTTGCTGAGTAAGAGAAGCATAAACACAAGTTATTTGGATTTGATGATCTGATGGTATGATTGCGGAAAGTGAAGTGCTGGTAGCTCTACTGAACCTTTACTCTCAAGGTTCTCTATGCCTATATCTACCAGTGCTTACCATTGGGTGATGATTAATTAATTGATTTGGATTTTTGGAATTATCACTCTCAAAAAAGACCATCTGAGCTGGATATGTTATAGTGTCACACGTGAGTGGTTATAAGTGACCTATCTATGCCCTTACACTCATAACTCGATTGGAAATACCATAGGAGTAAGATCAACGTCTTAAGAGACTCTTCAAGAGACGGAAATGTAAATACCAACGTCAAGTCTCCACTTTAGCTACTGAGCTTTCTCGACAGTACCAGTAGTGTTTATGAACCTTAAAAGGGGTTTTCATGGGGACTTTGGAATTTGCCTTATAATCTAAGTACTTTACTAACGGAATAGTCCATAAAAATAAAACAGATTTGGTCCACAAACTTTAGGTCACATCCAAGTCCATTTCATTCCGTCACCAGAAAAATTGTGCACTAATTTGTCAATGTAAGAAGTTTTAATGAAAACACTAGAGGCAATCACTATAATTTAATTTTGCACATCACCGTTGACCTTTGAACTATCAACAAAAGTATATTTACTTCTTTTTCACGTCACTTTGACCTTTAGAACTATCCACAAAAAAATGTAGTTACCTCTCATTTCGAACGTGCCATTTACTTGCGTGATTTATACAAATAATGGTTTTACATAATTAAGTGCGAAAAGCCATTATTATGGCCGGGTTCAATGTCGTCCAATGTCATGTAACTATGGTAATAATGACACCGACGAAGACTGTTTGATTATTACGCAATACATTAGCACACTGCTCGAAGTCAACAAATGCCAAGTGTTTGATGACTATTATTTCTTATGGGCCAATGTCAGCGGTCATTAATAATGTAACGAGAATTACCATGAATTAATTCATTCAGAATTTTGATATGGATATGCTGGTCTTTTACTGTGCCTTTTAATTATAGCAGAGATATTTTGTGGAATACGTGGATGAAGTTTAGAATCATGAATGATATTTGGTTTATTTTATTTTTATTCTACCGCCAAATAACAGTACTCAGTATTGTTGTGTTCCGGTTTGAAGGGTGAGTGAGCCAGTATAACTACAGGCACAAGAGACATAACATCTTAGTTCCCAATTTTAGTGGCACATTGACGATGTAAGGATAGTTAATATTTCTTGATTGTCTATGGGTGATGGTGACCACTTACCATCAGGTGGCCCATATGCTCGAGCGCCAACCTATACCATAAAAAAAAATAATCAGCGTAAGTTCAAGTCCAAATATCGCAAGACCCGTTATGGAGAATGTCTTGTCATATGTTTATTCAGCAAGCCACTATCGAATCCAATAATGTAATTTGCTCCATAACTTGTTAACACTTTAAAAACTTAATAACAAGTATGGTGTTTATTCAAGTACTCCAGAGCTACGAGGCTTTTACTAAGAGACTGCCAAATGCCAACAGTTTGTTACTGGTTTCTCTTTATTTTTAAAAAAATATTAATGATCATTTGCAGACTACTTCTTTTAACTTTGTAATCTGTAGTGTCTCTATTGTTTCATATCGAGTTTCAAAATCAAATCCTAAATCTAGCAATTAGATGTTGTCGTGAACTTGCCGTGGAATAGTGCAAGCTCCAAACGGTAAGATGAGGTATCTTTAATGGGACTTTCCAAATCAGAATATTTCTGCACACAGGAAATTTTTGTACCATATAATTTGATGTTCTCCGTGTTTTCTTTCTTCCAATTTGAACCGGAACACAAAAAATACCTATTACAGTTTGGCGATATATTATCTGATGAGTGGTACCTACCCAGACCCGCTTGCACAAAGTCCAGAATGATTTGATTGTAGTTGTTTTTTTTTTTCTTTCTTATATGTTTAGATGCTGGGACGTGACTTCGTTTGACTGGATTAAGTGCATTAAATATCTGAGACTAAATAAAGTTAAGATGTTGAATCCTGTTACTCATTTCTCATTTTTAAGCAGTAAGCACACATTGTATTAAATAAAAAATATTTTCGAACTGACTAGTAAAGTAAAGTAAAGTAAGTACATAGTACTTTACTACTACTTATTTACTTTGTTGTATTCTCATTGAAGTGAACCACTTAAGTAAAGGCACAAGGGACATAATACCTTAGATTCCAAGTCTTTGATTGATCGATCAATGATTTTAGTAATGCTTAATAATTCTTTTGGTCGTCTTTGGGTGATGGTGATCATACACAAAATAGGCCTATAAAAGGCCTAAAGTGAAAACTTAATATTATATTGAAAAGTTAGGTATATAGATAAGTGTAATTTAAAGAAATATATTAATAATAATTATTTAATTTTTTAATTAAAATTACATAAACAGCTTAGCATTTAACATAGTTTAATAGTCATTATGTCAATAGAAACATAAAAAGCTTATGAAATTTAACAACATTTTTATCATAAAAATTATTATTAGTAATTCCATTAAATCGTAACATAAGTAATTAGAACAACTATAAAAACGTCTCGAGTAAATAAATTTAAGCCGGACCAAGACATTAATCTGAAATACGTAAGATGCAAATTATCGTTAGACTCTTAATAAAAAGAATATTTATTATAAGTTCGTAATATTGTTAAAAATTGCAAAATTATACAGACTAATGAAAGTATAGATGGTGTTATTTAAATATTTATATATTAATTAAATTAAGTTTAATGTGTGTACGAGTCATCGCATACATTTGTAATTATAAGCCAATATTTTAATTTAATTTAGCTAGTATAGCATTGTGTTATAAAACTACATCAAAGCATTTTTGGCAAATGCATTCAGTACTCGACGGGAATGGTTATTTTAGCACTCTCCTGAGTTACCATCCCTTAACTAGCATTATTCAGAATTCCTTCTCAGCTTAGCTTATTGTAGGAATAAACCCCTAATAATAAAGTAACTTTGTACCATGTATGTCTGGATCTGGATTTCACTACGTATGTTTTAATTTCAGGATTATGGGTAACTTTAACCTCGTAATTTAGAGCTAGGAAGAAGCAAACTTACGCCATAGACAATAAAAACATAACAGAAAGGTTAGGGTTGCCATAAAATTAACTAAAAAATGTACATAAGTGTATTTTGTTACTGACCCTTGAGAAACAAGGTTTTTTAATAAAAAAAAAAAAAATGTGCTTAAATCAACCTAAATCTAAAATTAGAAATACAATATCTTAGTAACAGGAGAAAACAAATACCTTAATCAACAGGAAATAACATAAGAAAGTAGTTGTGAAAGATGCTGAAACTTATAGGTTAATTTCCCCATTCCATGTATAAAAAGTCATCATGTATTTCGTAGTATCCCCTTTTCACAACTATTTGCTCATGATCTAAATACTTCACAACATCTTTTTTGTTACAATTCAGAAAATCAGGTTTAGATGGCCATTTCCACCCATCTGAAGCTTTTTGCATTACGGAAATCTTTAGGTTCTGTCCCAGGCTCTTGATGACCTTACCAGGAAACAGACACTCTTCGTAACTCACAATACAAAAAGATTCATTGCCCTGTTGACCTGTTTGATTGGTTGTATCTTTGTGTGGGCCAATGTTTTACTGAAGGCCAAAGTTACCCAGACTGACATTAACGAAAAGTAGAATTAATTTCTCCAACAATCTCGAAACTCACTCGGTGTGATACGGTACACGCGAAATAGCGTATTGCGCGTAAGTCCGTTTCAACATGTCACAAGTGAGATATGGCGAGTGCTTACAGAATAACACTGCGGTTATCTAACATAAAACAAGAATCTGCTAGACATTTCGTTGTATTCTTATCTGATGAAGAGATGATTGATGAACTAAGCTGTTTCGTAATAATTATATATAAATACGCTACTTTAGATGACATCGTAGGCGGCGGTGAGTTTGCAAGTGAGTACACCTACAGTCGATCGTATTAACATTACCCAACAAACATTTTAAAGATCGCCACAACGTGTCACCAGTAACTTTTGGTTCTATAAGCTGGTCGCCGTTACGCCGCTATAACGTCGACATCACCAAGAAAAGGCCCATTTTATACAACTTAGTGTCCTATAAGAGTCATGTAGCGGTCGCATAAGTTACTTTTTGGTCGCATAGTGGTCGCATAGTGGTCGTATAGAGGTCGTGCGGCAGACTTATAGTGTTTATTACCGCTGCTTTACGACATTTGCTCGAATAGCAGTATCCAACACGCTTCTTACAAGACTATATTTGTTGTCAAAGTGACTGGATAAAATATTAATTGTAAATTGAATTTGAAAGCTGTCACGAACAAACTTCATTGATTGTGAACATTATTTTTTGTTTATTCATCTATGTGTTCACTTCGAAACTCAAGTTCAAGGAATATTGATCTGATGGGAAATTAATTTTATCGAGTATAATGCGCTAGTTTTATCTATATAATGAACGCGCTAGTGTAATTAAGTAAATAAATAATATTTTATTGAGATTTTTTTTAAAAATTACCTTTACACGACTTCAAGTGCAGGAAAAGACTTTTATACAACTTCTAAATGACGTTTCATTTTATGTCATTATTGGATTTGTAAATATTCCGCCATAGAAAACGAAATTAGAGTTCAGTCAGTATTTGTCAAGTGTTTAAAACCTTCTCCTTAATGGAAGAGGAGGCCTTATCTCAGCAGTGGGAAACGTACAGGCTGTTACTTTACTTTGCTTCAGTTTTGATAAAAAAAAATGGTACGTGATATAATAGATCAGATTTTATGCCCATTTTTTTAGATTATCACGAGGTATATCATTTTCATGGGCTTCATTTGTGCTATCATAGTCGGAACTATCATTAATACACAATCTAGCCTTCTTCCACACTCTCCGTTCAAAATCAACCGCCTTTTGTACCAGCAGTACCAGCTCGGCACACCCAGTGGCGTAAATAGGGCGGTGCCACCGGTGCCCAGGCACAGGGAGTAGATTATTGTTTTTTCTTTTTACTCTTGTTAAGATTCCGGTGAGCCTCTAGTACTCGATTTCAATACAAACTTACTTACATGCTAGTATCATTAAAAACATACATCGCGCTCATTTTTTTGGCAGCGCACGAACGCATTTGTATTTAGTGTTTATCGTTAATGGGCAACACATTTGCAGTAGTGAACCTGCGTTTAAGTTTTAGTGAATGAGACAGTAAAATAGGCAAAGGGTCTGCTTAAATAGGGCGCAGTTATAGAAGCTCGCACAGGCCGCAGAAAAGGCTATTTACGACACTGGGCACACCACGCCACGAGAGGAAGTGACGGGATTCCCACAATACGGTGTCGATAATCAATAATCATACTAATACATGTTATTTAAGTTAAAAAAAATATATTTAAAAATCTAAACCTTACTAAAATTGTTATTTTAATTAAAATTATATAAGTATATTTAAATAATCATGACAACTATTATAGAACAACTAAATGCACTTTCTGCGCTTCGATTAATATTACGTTGCTCAGAACTCACTAAATTTCGTACGGAACCATTTCCAATTAATCGACAGGTAACTTGTCGTGTACTTATATTCGATATAATACAATTGGAGGTAAGAAATGTAGCATAGTTATTTTTAACATTCCTCTTAAAGTGGCCACTTTTTTATATATTTGCCCAGCTTTTTCTATCCATTTCAACTATGTAAAATTATTTTAACAAAGACGCAAATGAATGGCGGTGTATGTAATATTTAGTGTATTTTAAAACTCTTATAGGACATTCAGTCGTATAAATGTCGTGAAATAGTCATTTTGACTTAAATTCGTATAGGAGTTTTATACGTCACTCTAATACGACTATAGTCGGTATAAAAGTCGCAAAGACGTTTCTACTGCCACAACGCTGCTTACACGACTAAATGCCGTGTAATAGTCGTATAAAACAGTCGCATAGACGTTCCTACGACGTTTTTACGCGACTATAAGTCAAATAAACTAAAGGCGGCATTAAGTCGTACAACAGAATAAAACGACTTCTATACAACGCTTATACAATTATTAGTTGCGTAATTTCTTCTTATACGATTAAAATGTTTGTTGGGTAGTCAAGTCAAGTGTTTTAAAAATTAAAAATATTCTCCTAAATGTGATATCTGTAAAACTAGAAACTACTATCTAGTATTCGTTATAGTAATGCTTCTAATTTTGAATTAATCAGTAATTAAATTAAGTCATGCCACATGTGTATTCCACAGGCATAGGAACAGCGTGGTGGAATATGTTCCAAAACCTCTCCTCAAAAGGAGAGGAGGTCTTAGCCCAGCAGTGGGAAATTGTCAGGCTATTTTTGTTGTAATTAAAGACACTTTTATATATCGATTACCCAGTGGCTAATTAGAAAACTGTACATCGAAAATTGTACCAAAATGATGAGCCGTATAAAAAAAGTTACATTTTACTTTCAAAAATTCTTAATCGCGCACCGAAGGAATTTAGAGGTTGGTTCGTTTCACTGAGAATTTAAATCTACTTGAAGTTATTCGTCCAGCCCTCTCTCTTTAGTCATTTCACAATGTGTGAAAAAAGTATATCGCCTATTTATTTGTACTTTTTTTTAACAGGGAAAAGTATTTAAAAATCATTATTCATAAAATTTTTTTTAAATAGAGAAAAATATTTAAAAATCAGTACAAAAAAATGTTAAAAATTAATACAATTCTGTTGAAATATACGTAATTGATATCATTACTCTGTGTACGTTCATCTTCGCTCTGATAACTTTCATTCATCAGATAGTTCTCATACATTCATACACACATTCGAACAGACTTGTAAGAACAGCGTTAGCGTACATAATGCACAGTAATTTAGAGAAAGGCTTGAGATCCAACACTGACTCGCGTTGAAATCGTTTTCATTGACTCACGTTCTATAAGGATTATCGGTTAACATTCCACATTTAAAAACTTACGACGTAATATAAAAGATATATCTACGATTATTTATTGTAAACAATAATAACACAATTATAAAATTCAAAATATAACTATTAAAATTTTAATGGTATATAATTTAGATTTCAAAATTAAGTTATATTTTTATATAATATTAATTTAAATAATTGTATTTAACTATCGTGACTTTGTATTTTTTAAATGTTAAAAAAGAGTAACTACTGAGTTTTTTGCCTGTTCTTCTCGGTAGAATCTACTTTCCGAACCGGTGGTAGCTTCACTTAATTGTAAAATGACGATACAAAAGTGCTTGTAAAAGCCTACTTTAATAAAAATTATTTTGATTTGATTTGATTTAATTTAAAATTTTATTTAAGTTAAAGGTATAAATAATGCAGTCCAATAAAAATATTAATAAGGAGAATATGTTACTATATTTATATATTCTTCATTACACAGAGTATATAAATACCAATATCATGAGATATGTTTGTGCTTATTTCGATTTTATGAAATAAAGTTATGCAATTTACAAAATATATTGTGTATACATTGTTTTCGAAATGTTTAAATTAA
The DNA here is from genome assembly GCF_905220365.1 of Vanessa cardui. Classification (NCBI taxonomy): domain Eukaryota; kingdom Metazoa; phylum Arthropoda; class Insecta; order Lepidoptera; family Nymphalidae; genus Vanessa; species Vanessa cardui. The sequence continues at coordinate 13,772,303 of NC_061133.1, read as the reverse complement.
AAAAAAATCAAAATTCAAGGTGATTTAGGCAAAAAATATATGTTCCTAACATTAAATATTGCGACAGAGGGTTCATTATATATGTTATTTTAAGATGTCAGTAAATAATAAACGAGATGTAAAAATATGTGAGGCTTTTATTTATTTATATAACTACATATATCGATTACTTTTATGTGTTTTTTATTTATTGTTTTTCAGAACATGCTAGTTAGACGTATTGATTATTAACTATTTGAATAACATGTTTATTAGTTCATTTATAACAAGCAACGCGCCCCGGTTTCGCTCGGATGCAATACTGATACTAAATAATCTACAGAATTTGTTTATTGACGACATGACATTGAAACTTCTAAAATTAACAGTGTTTCTTCATTATATTGTCTATATATTTTATACAAGCCATATTTCTATGTAATTGTCAAATTGAGTCTAAAAATAAAAAATAAATCAAAAATAACTTAAGTTAAAATTTTTATTCATTACTTAAGTTATTCAGATAAAAGAATACCTCAACTTGTTTTTGTAACACTTATGTGTAATAAGTGTTACAAAAACTAGTTTTTATATCAATATTTCGTTGTCTAGGTCATATTGAGGAGTTCTTTCTGCTTGCTCATCCTGGGTATTTAATCAAGTCATACCTGCTATAAAAATACTTTGTCATCGGAACTGGAAATCCACGTATAGTTTTGATTACGTAAAATAAGAGGATGTCCTTTCAATTCGTCTCTCAAGATTTGACCAAACCTAACCAACGGACGTCATAAAAATAAACGGTTTTTTCTCAATTTCCGACTTCCTTTAAAATAACATGATCGTTGTAATGGAAACGTATCCACGACCTCACCTTCGATACGTCATAGCGACGAATGATCCGCTAAGAACATTCACCGGTCACTTTTATGTAACTGGTATGTCACTTTTATAACGATCTGAATGATGGCTCACGGATTAATGATTCATATTACTCGATTAACTTATTAAATTAAGAAAGTAATCATGACTGTGTGTTTTCACAAGATATGGCCCAGTGGTTAGAACGCGTGCATCTTAACCGATGATTTCGGGTTTAAACCCACCACCACTACATGTGCTTTATTTGTGTTTATAATTCATCTCGTGCTCGGCGGAGAAGGAAAACATCGCGAGAAGTGTCAGCATGTATCTAAATTTTATCTTAATTCATCCACATGTGCATTTGACCAACCCGCATTGGAACAGCGTGGTGGAATATGTTCCAAACACCCCCTCTATTTGGGAGAGGAGGCCTTAGCCTAGCAGTACGAAATTTACCGGCTATTCCTGTTACTGTTTACTACTGATTTCACAAATGAGCCGTTAGGGAAATTGTAATAAAATGCCATAGTATTTAGTAAGTAGTGGTGCCAAATCGGGGTGAGATGACCCACGCGCATTCGCTCCAAATTTTAGCCAGGAGTTGCACCTGGTGGGCTATAAAAACACTATAAGCTCAATGGTCATTAAGTAATAATAATAAAAATTAAGTAGTTTTTTTGGAAAGATTTTTTGTCAGGATCTAATATACTAATGCATTGTTGTACGTATTATCACGTCTATTGACAGAAAATTCAGATATTGTCAGAAACTTGGTAATAATTAATTAAATAAATATATATTATAACAAACTAATTCAGCTTAAACTGGATTTAATTGTAGTAATGACCAAAATCAAAATTAATATTTAGTTTTAATCACAGATAGCTTGTAACCTGGTTATAAATATACATTCTTAAAGTAAATTACATTAAAACATTGCAAAATACAGCAAATTGAACACCGTATTGCCGAATCGTTTTATATATCAACACATTAACCAAATAGTTTGTATTAGTCACAGTGCTCAAACGATTCGCTAAAAAAATGTGAGTTAATTATGTCGTAACTCCAAGATTAAATTATTCTAGTCTCGAAGAATTGAGATATGTAGGTTGGTACAGTTGTTCGAGTGCCCTTGTGTATAGTTTTATTTCCCATCACTTTGATTTTAAACTTATCTATTAATTTTAGTGCCCATAATAATGGTAATTATGTAGTAAGTAATTTCTACTTTATAGTCTAAATGAAACTATTACATTTAATAAGAAACCCTGCTTCTGACTTACATAGCGTTCAGAACTATTAAATAAATATATTAGTTTTTATAGTATTGATGGACCATCAGACTTGACTATTCTTAGTTATTTACGTTCTCTACCTTAAAGGTAATACTGACAAATTAAAATAGTATTATAATTTGTTCTTAGACCGATATATGGTGCAGGATTTTCTCTTTTCGGCAAAGCGATTTCACTAAACATTTACCTTGTATGGGTAATATTTCTCATTTATAAATTAGAAAGGCATCATCAGGGAATATTGCGTCATATGTAATGTGTATTTGGCATTAATCATTTTACTTGTATTTGTAACAAATCGATAATTGGACAAGTTCGGAAATTACGTAAAATATAATTTAGATCATGGACGGAAATTTATGAGACGTTTTGAGCATGGGAAGCGATGGTACTTACTATCGACCGTTTGTCAAGTTTTTGTATCTAATATATTACTTTTTATATGTACATGCTACAATATTATTTAAATTTCATACATGAGTTATAATTGACTTCGAGGACTTACAGAAGTATCATCGTCCTCCTGCCCTTATCCCAATTTTATTTGGGTCGGTGTCTTCTTCTTCCATACTTCTCTACCTGACGTGATCTCACAAGTAATATTATTGCCAGACGTCTTTCATATAATCCATCCATCGTTTCTTTGGTCGACCCCTCCTCTATATCCACCTTCATGCTCAAGATCTTCCTAACAATATGGTCCTCATTCCTCATAACATGCCCATGCCTTTATAGTTCCCACATTGCTTCTCGGTTACCGGTGATACTTTCAAACTTCCTCTTACGTACTGAAGCAAATAATAACAAAATTATAAACTATGATGGCTTAGAATTGTGGTACTATGCGTGCGTTTCCTCGTTGAATCACACTCCTAATTATATGAGTGACAAATGAATATAATTAATACAATTTATTTGAACTATTATTTCAAAGTCCAAGTCAATAAATATACTATTTGAATCAGAAAGTTTCTACGCTAGGTCGCTTACGCATATATGTACATAATGTATGTGAATTATTGAAATATGAAACAATTATATTGAAGTATAAACAACATTACATAACACACTACCCTTTCTTACATTGATAGTGTTGTTCCCTTCTCTTTCTAGTATCTTCCTTACAAAATCTTAATGTAACCCTGACACTATCTAATCTTTGTAAGATGTGCAAATAATTAAAATACTTAAATGCCTAGAACAATAACACATAAAAATAATATGAGAAGTTTTAATTGGTTAGACCATTTGTAAAAAAATCGTGCTTCCAAAACAATACACTAGTTATTTAGCACCAACGTAGTGTACATTGACAAAGAGACAATACATAAACTTGATAATTATAAAATGATAAAATCAAGACATTATCAATGACTATACAATATTGGTTGCAACATTTTCAATTGACTTCTTAGAAAGGGCATTAAAAAATTTAACGTTATCGATCTGTTGGGCAATAAATATAATTTTGGATTGTGACAGTAAAGATCAGTGAGTGTATGAGTATTTAAGGAGGTTTATATCTGACCCGGCTTTTTTATGGATAAACCTCTATTCTATTCCCAATCCCCCTCCTCAAATTTGTTATTCAAACATACTTACAGTATAAAATATTTCTATCAACATTTCAGCTTTCTTAGCACTGTTTAAATAAAGATACTAAGACATACAACGTGGTCACAGATGCGATAAATCAAAAATCTAAATCAAAATCAACATGCGCTTTAGTCAAGTAGGCTTTTACAAGTACATTTGAATCGTCATTTAGCAACTACATATGTAAATCTACCACCGGTTCGGAAAGTAAATTCAACCGAGAAGAACCGGCAAACACAGTAATTACTCTTTATTAACATTTCAAAAAACAGTCATATTAGTTAATTACAATTATATATATATATATATATATGCATGTAATCCTATCCTGCCTGGAAGTCGACAAGTATTAATTCCACGCTTTTTTACCGTCTGTTTAAACTTGTATTGAATAATATATCTTCTCTACCAATGTAATTTTTTACAAATGATTGAAATATATGAAACGGCAACGTTAAAAATGTCTGTGGAATTTTATTATAGAAACTGATATCTAAGATCCTATGATCGATAAGATATCTCAGCCTCTCTGATCCGTGACTAAGATTGCAGTCATAAGGGCTTAAGTGAGTAGGAATTCCACATGAATCGATTGTCTGTGTTCTGTGTGTGCATGGTTCTATTTGTAAACCAAGACATCCAAGGTTATGTGCTTAAGCCCAAGATCGACTCAGTAAAAATGAATTGAGTTTTTGTCAAAATTTCTCAGTACGATTCTTGACTTAGAATCTTGACTGTCATGTATATCCTTGCTTTGAAAAGTATGTAGGCTGCTCTACGATCTTCTTCTCTCTATGGAAGTGTCGGATTTCTGTGCTATCGGCTTATAATGGTAAGGATACGGAGAATGCATATTCTACATCTTCCACGTAGTTGATTAATTTTCGTTAATATAAAATGTTCTGACCGAAAAATTCGAAGAGTTTCGCCAAGCCATAATTAGAACACAATAGGGGCATCGAATGCGTCATATCAAGGCAAACTCGGAGCTTTTCCTATCCATGATGATTGTCATCGCAGTTGTTTTAGTGAAATCCCATATAACCCTCAGATGTACCATCCTAAATGTTTCCACTTCGTTAAGAAAGAAAAGAGACGAAAATACTGCCATGACCAGTATCGTAATCATCATCCCCATTATCATGAAGAGTCTAACTGAAATCATCCAATTATATTGAATATATAATAATAAATTGAATACTTAATTTACAAAGTGAAATATTAGTCAGAATAATATAATGTCTAGTCATCATACGAAGATCTTAAAAAAAAGAACCAATACAGACTTATTTTAGATTGTATATTTCAACCTGTTACTTATTTCACAACATCTCGCAAAGGAGATTGTAGTGTTTTGCAATAAAAAATGCATATAATTCAAAGGTAATATCATATTCGATAAACTGGCTAGATCGTTGGACTTCCTAACCGTAACATTTTGGTAAATTAGTATTTTCAACTCGACTAAATTATATATTAACACGTTGGCAGCGGCATCAGTTTTATTTTTTCCATTCCTATAGTACGGGCGTTTAAGACCTCGTATGTAAACTATCATAATACCGGTACTGGGCTTATTAGACCTCGTAACCTTTAAGAAACTAAAATTCGATGAGATGTGATTGTGTGAAGTGATCTAATTTTATATCTTCAATGCGCTTCGTGGTCGAAGAGACCCCGTATTAAAGTAGGTACACCATAGCATTCTGTTTTCAATGGGCATCATATAAATATATTTATCACTTCCCTACAATATAACAAATAGATGTAACGGCCTCCGGATGACAAAGAAATCTATGTATTTCTTAGGCGCACCCGCAAGGGACACATTAGGGGCGTGTTAGACCTCGCTCCCCATTAAACGTGTTAACCGGTGTAGGGCTTTCAAATATGTCTGCACGTCCGTTTTTTTGCCAAACTTCCATAACTATGTTCATGTCTTCCGGTTTGAAGGGTAGAGTAGCCAATTTAATTACAGGCATAAGACAATTTTCATCGAAATTCTGCCACATGTGCATTCCACCAACCCGCATTGGAACAGCGTGGTGGAATATGTTCCAAACCCTCTCATTAATGGAAGAGAAGGCTTTATCTCAGCAGTGGGAAATGTACAGGCTGTTACTTTACTTTTATCCCTTAGGGAAAGCATATTTTATTAAGTAAGTAGTAGTAGTAAGTATTCATCATAATTTTTTGACATGACATTTCAAATATTTGCAACATTTTACATATTATAGGAAATACTTAGCCAAATCCTTACAACCTATATTAATATTATAAATGTGAAGGTAACTCTGTTTGTCTGTCGCTCTTTTTCAAAAAAAACCAATGAACCGAATTTGACGAAATTTAGTATGAAGTTCACTTCAAGTAAGGACATAGGTTACTTTTTTCCCAATGATAGATTCATGTTGAAAAGCAAACAAAATGTAACGATGTCAAATGATTTTATTGTCGTACTAACTTATTCGAGACTATTCTAGAATACAATTAAACTCGTTTGACACACAAACGAAAAAAGAACAAAAGACTGTATAGCCAACATTATTAAAGACCTACTGATAAGTCGTTTTGTAAGACCTTATGACATTGTTTATATTAGACAGCTCTAATACCCAACACGTGATTATCAACCTTCTAAACTGTAAACGACAACTAATTGTATATCTACCTTAAAGTCCAGCAACGGGTGCTATATGTTTGTGTTCGTTCCTTGTACAAATTTTACGGTATCAAATTTACTTATAATTACATTAATATTTTACCGTACATATATACAGAATATATATTAAGAAGTAATCAATCAATGTTAGAATAGTTAGAATATTATTATCTTTTGATTTACTGGCGATTGCTCATAAAACCAATCATAGTATAAATGTACTAAAACTGAGTACGGAAGATTTGTGAATGTTAAAATATGTGCAAAGACTTTCTAAAAACCTTTCGATCAAATAAAGTTCAGAAACGTTAACATAAAAATATCAACCCATATATGCGTGTTACTTTTTTGGCGCTCATTTTAATATTTTTCTCATGTGTCTGTTTGTTTATATACTTTATAAAAAAAAATACACAAATAAACTTGCATAATATTTTTTACAAACAAAATTTAATATACCAGTGCAAAAACGGTCATATACCAAAAAAGGAATCTCTTGCAGTCTTATATTATACAACTAATAAAAATAAATAATATACATATATAAGAAATGAATACATATGTACATAATGTCTTTGATTATTTATATGTGTAGATGGACTGTCAAAGCTGTACGTTTTTGTGGTGGCCAACAGATGGCTACTAAATTTACTCACACTAATAAAGTATGTCGTTTGGCGTATGTCAAGCGTAGCTGACACACACACAAAGATAACAAAGTTGGCCCAATTGACTTAGTTTCTTAGTAACGCCATTCTATTTTGATGTATAATTGAAATGGATTCTGAAATTCTGGGTTTAATTTTTAAGTGTGGTGAAAATTATGAAACAATAGAATATAGGATTAATTCCAAAATCGAAATTTTGAATTGTCATTTATCAAACTATATTAACTGAAGCTACCACTTTACTACTACTTCATTTAATGGTCGAAATCACTTGTCTTTTGATCATATTAAATAAACATAAATATTGGACAACATCGTATACATTACTCTGATTCCAGTGTAAGAAGCTAACGCACTTGTTTTATGACAATCATCAGGATTAATGACGGTACCACAAACACCCAGACCCAAGACAACGTAGAAAGCTAATTAACTTTTTCTATATCAACTCGGTCGGGAATTGAACCCGGGACCTCAGACTGGCATACTCATGAAAACCGGTGTGAAACACACTACTCGACCAAAGAGGGCATATAAAAAGATTTTGGAAAAGCTTACATAATAATTAGTAATAGTAATCAACAATAAGCAGAAGATGAAAATAGGAATTTTGCACTTTTCGATTTTGACTCCAAAACTTTTTGCTATAATCTTAACGTTTTATCTTTGGTATAACTTATCTTGAATTTTAAAATTATTAGCAAATTTTTCGGTCAGCTGTGTAACTTACCCAATTCATTTTCATAATATATTTATTGTAAATTATGTTTATTGTATACATAATGTATTCGTTTAAGATAAGAGAATAGTCGTCGAATCTTTTTAATGAACGTGGTGATATATTTTATTGAATCGGCAAAATCAAAGAACTCGACATCTATAAATATTCGCGATTTCGCATGAACTTTGCAAATAAAACAGGTTTTAGTAACTTTTGATCCATTCCATGATCCCTTGAATTTTCTCAATACCAATTACTGTACATTATGATGTATCCTCCAGATCGATTACGGCTAATCTCAAGGGAGATGAGCCAATTACATTATAAGTGTACGCAGACACATGTAAGTTTTACTTTGTTCTCGTTGGAATAATGCTCTTACTCGCTCTAAAAGCTATCGTTATTCAGTCAGTGTGAATGGGGGTCATCAGAGCATCATTTGTGCATAGTCAGCCTGTACATTTCCCACTACTGAGATGAGGCCTCCTCTGCAATTAAGGAGAGGGTTTGGAATATATTCCACCACGCTGTTCTAATGCGGGTACGTGGAATGCACATGTGGCAGAATTTCGATGAAATTAGACACATGCAGGTTTCCTCACGATGTTTTCCTTCAACGCCGAGCACGAGATGAATTATTAACACAAATTAAGCACATATATAGTGGTGCTTGCCTGGGTTTGAACCCGCAATCATCGGTTAAGATGCACGCGTTCTAACCACTGGCTGGCCACTGAAGGCGCGATGTTTCCCCCTCTATTATCTTCTAAGCTAGATGGGCACCGGGTACAGAGAACCCCGGCTGCAGAAAATCTTCTTCCCGATCTTATTTGATGGAGTTTGTAAGCGGAGACAATTTCCTCACACACGTATGCGAAAAAAGACCATCTCCATCCAAAACCTCTCGCTGACTCATGGCATGCAGCGAGATATCACCGACTATCACCACCAAGACATGCCCTGGGCCTTACAAGCAGCACACTCCATCAGGAAGTGCTGTGCCATACCCAATGGCGCGTCATACCAAAACTAGTGGCTGATGGATGTCATGATGTGCAAGCCCGTCTGGATTGGTACCACTCACTCGTCAGTTATTCTACCGCCAAATAACAGTACTCAGTATTGTTGTGTTCCGGTTTGAAGGGTGAGTGAGCCAGTGAAACTACAGGCACAAGGGACACAACATTTTAATTTCCAAGGTTGGTGGCACATTGACGATGTAAGGAATAATTAATATTTCATACAGCTTCATTATCTATGGGTGATGGTGACCACTTACCATCAGGTGGCCTATACTCTCGTCCGCCAACCTATACAATAAAAATAATAATAATAGCTAACATGCACCGGTAATGAGGTACCGAATGAGGGCCTAATTACAAGTTGTTTATATAGATAGCTATCATATCATAATATCGTAAAATCATAGAAATTTACATAGTTTTTTTTAAACTTACAGCCATATTGTGTGTCAGTGTCGTCACGAAAATACTCGAGCCACTTTGAATCATCATTTCGATAAACATCGTTTAGCAAAATCAGTTGACTCATTTCGACTCAATTTATTAATTTACATACATAAATAAATATACATAAATAAAAATAATCGTTCGTATTTGTGTACGAAATGTTTTGAAAAATTCTTGAATTGTATCTTTATTATTATTAATTATAATATATTTATTATTTAAAATATTATGGTTGATGATTTTATTAAAAATTGAAAGACAAAATTTTATTAAATACTAGAATTGCGTATCACGACTTCTGATTAATATACTATATTATATTTCACAATAAGATTTTTTTATGTCTGTTAACGAATACTGTGATATATTTCTTTTTAGACTAGACGTAAACAATAGCAATAAACTCATCTACCTTCCTATAATAAATAAAAAAACATAAAAGTGTTAAGTGATGTTAAGTTTTTAATTAAAAAATTATGTATATTATTAAGCAATTACAAAGTTATAAGGAAGTTTTTCATTTAATTGTGCGATTAAACACAATTTTTTCTACGTACGCGAAGGGATCTGGCACATTTCATACTGGTGCCACTACTTGTAACGCCTGTGGGTACCTACGCACTTAAAAAGAAGATAGCGTACAATTTCCTTTAAGGCCGCCAACGCACTTGCAAGCCCCCTGGTGTTCCAGATGTCCAAGGGCGGTGGATGTCACTTTCCGTCAGGTGAGCTTCCTACTCGTTTGAAAAAAAAAATAATATAAAGATATATTATATAAATCATCTGTGTATATGTGTGTCTGAACTACTTCTAAATGTGCAACCATTGCCTAAGCAATTTTGATAAACTCTTGTGTGTGTATATAATTCCCCAGATGGCTTAGATTAGGCTCAGCTTGGGCTAGGCTTTACGTCTGTGTGTCGTTTTGCTCTTGGCCGTATTGTTCTTTGCAATATAACAGGGCATGGGGGCGAGTATTAGACAACCTTAAACTTATTTCATCAAATCCCTTGTTAGTCTTATATATTTAACAAGACAAGACGTTAGCGTAATTTAATAGCCCACTAACGCCATCTATTATTTAAGTAGTTAATTATATTTGTACACATAGTGACTACAACATAAACACTGAACTATATGACATTACAGTGGTGACAAAACGCCATTAAAAATGGTTATCACTTACACTTTAAGCCGTAAAACGCATTACCCGTTTTCGTGATGCTTACCAAACACCTTATATGTACGTGATGTGGTCATTCTTTTGTAATTCTGTGTTATGTTATTAAACCCATTAGTGTATGGTATAAGTAACAGGATTCGATCGTTTCTGGAACTTCGTGAGGTAAAATAAAACAATAAAAAAATCTATTGGACTATCAAACTTTGTTTAAAATAAGAACTACATTTTATTTTATCTGTACTAATATTATAAATGTGAAAGAAACGGTGTCCCTTCTTTTTCTGAATAACTAACTAATTCTAATGTAGTTTAATATGAAGCAAACATGAATCCGAAGGGCGGATAAAGTCTAATTTTTTACTTATTGTAGGGACCTTTTTGGCAATTGCAATGGGGCGTAGCTACGGATTAAGAGCCGTGATGGCCCAGCGGTTAAAACTAAACCGATGATTGCGGTTACAAACCCAGACAAGTACTAAATTTTCATTTGGTTAATTTGTAATTATAATTAATGACGTGCTTGGTGGTGAAAAAAAACATCGTGATGAAACTTGCACGTGACTATTTTGATACACGTATCATATAAATGTTATAATTGAAGTGAATATGGCATATCGCATTTGACATTTCAAACATTGGAGTTTCGAGTTTCTTACAGAGTACCACTATTTATCTGTCACTTATTTTTAGTTAAATTATTAATTAGTACATGTGTGTGCTTTATACAAAATTGTTGTATAATGTTGTGTGAAAAACGCTTTCAGCTTATTATTTAAGCCGGCCTGTATCTAATGGTTTGTTGTATGCATGCTAATATTTATGGGTTTTTGTGAGTATGCACAACAGTGACTTGTGCCATTGACACAGATATTTCTGGGTCGATGATCTTATAACATATTCAGTGCAGTTTTTATGGGATTTTTATGTTAATCTTAAATTCTTTACACAATGATTTTCTATTTCGTTGTGTTTTTGTTATATAACATCACTAATATGGAATTATTTGTCAATCTGGTTTGGAAACAGTGATAAAAACTTTGGTCCATGTGTTGAAATAAAAAAAAACGCCTTAAAATAGAAAAGCTTTATATGGTTCCTTATTAAGTGTAAATATAAAAACAAAAAATATATCATACAATACATTTTTAATTAGTTAGTTTTGTACAAAGTTTTACATATTTCTTATTATTTTTCATATCAATTCCGTAATTATGTTCGCATTTGGGAGTAAATTGAAGCATTACGAGTATTTAAAATTTGTATATCCTTATAACAAATTTTTGACCAATCAGCTTAACAATTATAACAGTCAATATTGAATTCATTTATTCTAAAATAAAATATACGTCAACAAATATTTGAAACAACTTTCATCAATTATATAATTGTTATTTTATTTATGTATAATATATTCAAAATAATTATCTATTAATAAAATACTAACAGCATAAATATGACAAAGAATACTGAAATTAAAAGACATAATTTATTTAAATATTTCGAGATAATTATGATGATTCAAATTTAATTTTATTCAAGATGATTTTGTAATGTTAAAAGTGGAGTATAATGAGTCAGACACATAGGTACTTTAATGCGCTTGAAATGTCGTAATAGTATTACAGAGTCTTGGATAAGGCCTCAACTACATCGAAAATGAGAGTACAATTTCAAATATTACTTTAGTACAATTTTATATTTAGTATATATATAATATGTAAAATAGTTCACGTGATTAATTTAAAAATTGCGTTCCATATTCAAATTTTCGTGTTGTTAAGCTTTATATGTAACAACTTAATTTATGGTAATTACATAATAAAAATTACAAATGATTTTTTTACACCTTAAAATCAAATAAACGGTAAAGAATTGAAGCCATGTACCATAAATATGATATAAATGAATTATTAAAAAAAACCACTAAAGAATATAATTAATGGAAGGAATTTTTTTTTTTTAAGTTACTATATATTTACTAATTTTTTAACTAATTGTAGCAATGTACAATATGATATGAGTAAAAAATAATATTCTAAAAATACATTATTTTAAGTCACACCTTTATGATGAATGCTAAGTGCTTTGTATTTGGTAACGAAGACAAAAAAAACATTGACCTCGGCCATTAGTTCTTTTCTATCTTTATGATCTTGGTCAGTGCAAAGATTATTAAAGATAAAAGTGCTCGAATACCGCTTGATGTACTAAATCTTTTGAACTAGCCGTGACCGCGACATTGTACGCGTTTCAATTTAACAAAAAAAAAAATTGTAGCCCCATTTACTGTTTATTATATTAGTTATCTGCCAGAGAAGTCCCGTCGAAATCGGTCCAGCCGTTCCAGAGATTTGCCGGAGCAAACAGACAAACAGACAGAAAAAATGGTAAAAAAAAATATTTTGGTATATGTACCGTATACATACATATACATTGAGTAAAAAAGGGCTATTTTAATATTACAAACAGACACTCCAATTTTTTTGTATGTATAGGTGACTTGCTTCAGTGAAAGTATGATCGTCTAAAGATTGAAGCAGTTTTGATGTAACATTTACTACTGTTATATTGCATATTGCACTCTGTTTTACGATTTTGTCATACTTATCTTTATTACATTAATCAACTTTTATTAATAATGATTAATTTTATTTTTACATTATTGCAATTCATTATAATTAAATCTATAATAAAGATCATTAATATTATATGTGTATGACTATAAATAAACTCAATATAGATTTTGAAGCGTTAGTACTAATCGTTGCTAAAATGATATTTATTATTAAATATAGAACACCTAGTATTATTATTATTATGTGGTAACTTATAGGTTGGTGGACAAGCACATGGGCTACCTGATGGTGAGTGGCCACCACCACCCATAGAAAATGGCATGTGGCACGCCAATGCGACACCAACTTTGGGAACTAAGATGTTATGTCTCTTGAGTCTGTAGTTACACTGTGTGCAGGCTGAGTAAGCACCCTTCAATCCGGAACGCAACAGTACTGTTGTTTAGCGGTAGAATAACTGATGACTGGGTGGTACCTACTCAAACGGGCTTGCACAAAGCCCAAATAAAATAGAAATGATTATATTCTATTAAAACTAATAAATGAAATAAATTATCACTAATATAGATAAGAAATATTATAGAAATCAAAATTGAACCCTGTGGAACACTTACGAGATATCAAATTTGAAAATAGAACTCTAAATCTAAATGAGATACAATTTTAATAACATTCAATATAATTAACTGGAAACAATCGTGTATAACAATTTAAAGTCTAATTTTCTACACTCGTTACTGCAAAGGCGATATTATTTGTAATCCGCATAAATATGACGTCGGTAATGAAACGCACCACGTATTAAAACGTAATTAATTCAAATTAAAACGTTTAATGAAATCCTTTATCCGCACATGCCGCGAACAGTCGGAGCAATTAATTCGGCATATTCTGCTCCATTAACAGATATTATTTTGTATTAGATCTTGTTATGTTTGTATAAATTCTTCCGAAAATAACGCGTGGATTGAACGAATATTTGAGGTAAAAGTATGAAACCAGTCAGTCAGTAACAGTCTGTAAATTTACCGCTGCTAGGCCTCCTCTCTCTTTTGCGGAGAAGGTTTGGAACATATTCCTCCACGCTGTTCCAATGCGGGTTGGTGCCGTTGGTTGAATGCACATATGGCAGAATTTCGATGAAATTAGACACATGCAGATTTTGTCACGATATTTTATTTCACCGCTTATAAACAAAAATTAAGCACATGAATATTCAGTGGTGCCTGTCTGTGTTTGAACCCGCAATCATCGGTTAAGATGCACGTGTTATAAACATTCAGCCATCTCGGCTGTACTGGGTCATCTCAGTTCTACCAAGTAACTATTAAACTAAATATTAAGGTATTTCCGTTTTGGAATGACAGTATCACGAAATAACAAAAATTATACCAATATATTAATTATGAGCAATTTCATCTAGATGTATGATATCTTGTTTGAAAATCAACGAATAGTTACTTCAAGCTTTCTTATCATCTTCATCTTAATGTACAAGGTATGATTTATCTTTGCTTTTTTTAAATGTATTGTTTGTCGAATGTTATGTAATAGATATTCGTGAATTGGTATTATGGTATTGACTTATGTGAATACGAATATATATCTAATTTTCTCTTATATAACTTAATGTATTAAAAAAATTACAAATAATACTCTGTAAAAATAAAATATAAATAAAATTTGAGCTGATAAAATCTTAGGGGCATTCAGTTAAGAAAACTTATGATCTGTCGTGCCTACATCTTTGGTTGCTTATTCGGAAAAGTCATTGCTTTTGTCATAGAAATACTACTGCTACATAAAGTTATTTAGCTCTTAGAAATACTTCAAAAATATTCAAAAACTTTTACTTTACTAATTATGCTTGTAATTTGAATCAGTGCAAAACGTGAGACTAAAAGATTTGAATGGTATAGTGTGCGAAATTTGGTTATTAGTATTACTGTTCTGTGATTTAAGCTCACAATTAATCATTTCTTTAATTATTTTCAAAAATAGTTCTTCATTCAAAATTTAAAAAAAAACTTTTAATAATAGCATTAGAGTTACACAATTGTTAAAACAAAGTTCCTGACATTAATTAATTATACTTGTGTAATTAAATTTCTAATCACTATTCTTGGGATCAAACTTTATAAATTTGATTTTTTTCTTAATTATTTTTTATTTATGTGCCTAATTTTTGTATATAATTTTCTCGTTCTCGACAGAGAAAGAAAACATCATGAGGAAACTTGCATGTGTCTAATTTCAATGAAATTCTGCCACATGTGTATTCCATCAACCCGCATTGGAACAGCGAGGTAGAAAGAGTATGCTATGTATGTTTAAGGTAGATATGTAAACCTTCTCCTCAAAGGGAGAGGTAGGCCCAGCAGTGGGAAATTTACAGGCTGTTGATTGTCTTATTTCTTACAGAATATCAAAAACAAGTCTTGTCACTAATGTTTAAATGAAGTATGTTTTAACGCAATCGAATTTAATCTATTTTCCTCATAAGCAGTATTTCTCTATCTGACGTTTTCCGCTCAATGTTTGCCATATCGAATTAATGACGTCACAGTGGCCTTCGAATCACTTCTGCCCAATTTTAGTAAACTATTTTTGAAGAATAACAAACTAACATTGCTCTTATTAGTATCGGTTATGTAACATGTAAGTTAAGTGTAGTTATTTACGATCAATGTTTGATGATTACGCAGTCTTCATTTTATAACTAGTATTACGTAGAAAGCAAAATGGAAAGGAGATTGAAATATTATTAAAGGTCAAAAGTTAACAAATGTAACGAGATGGAGCGGCGAATGTAAAGTAGGGCTGCGCTTGCGCATGTCATTCGCAGATTATTGTGATCGCTGTAATTATATTGAGCTGGTGTTACGCAAGAGTACATATAAGGTATTTAATAAAATTGGTAGTAAGAAAAATAATTGATACATTTTTAATTAATGTAAATTTGTGGCAGATACACATATAGCAGTTTGTATGTATTTTTTGAATACTTAAAGATTTGTCATATAGGCTATTAAATATATTTATTGTTATATGTAGTGGTATAACTACATGTTTATCTTTCAAGATAATATTTGTATGCTGTATATACCTAATTGTAATAAATCTAATTAAGGTAATACACGAAAAGCAGGCACGTGAAATAAATGCATATATTTTTGTAAAATAATTATTATTCAAAAGAGTCTTACCTAATGGACATATGCAACATTGGTAGGTTTACAGCCTTATAGGTAGCTGGCTTTTATGAAATGATTAGGCTAAGGCTAGACTAATTTCTTGAGAGTTTTCAACTCTAAAATCTACTGCAAAAAGACATAATTATACTGTTTTAATAACAATGAAGTAATACAGAATCACAGTTATTTAATTAACGACACGTAAACGAAAGTCAGGATGACGCATTAGAATGTAAAACCGAGACCATACTTACGCTAACTTTTCTCTCCATCGTAATTATTTATGTCTTCACATTAATAGGTGACAATTAAGAATTATATATCAGTCGCTTTTACTGCACAAGTGTGTATGCTGCCTAATGTATCTGGTGAAAGGAAAAATGATATCACGAATCATAATTATAAATACCTCGAAATTCGTGTTATACAATAATCTCAACCAATCTCTTCTTCATGTTATTAATAGTGTGCAGATCACATAACTGAACCTTATGTTATTATTAAACTAGGGGCGTGGTCCATTGAAATAACTCTTGATTTTCCAAACGATTATTCAATTATTGAGATAATAGGCATAACCTGTAAATTTCCTTCTGATGGGTTGAGGGTTCTTTTTTGAGGAGAAGGTTAGGAGCATATTCTACCACGCTGCTCCAGTGCGGCTTATTGGATTCAAATGTGGCAGAATTTCGTTGAAATTAGACACATGCAGGTTTCCTCATAATGTTTTCCCTCACCGAGAAGTTCCAGATGGATAATTATCATCGGTTAAGGTGTACGCGCTATAACCATTGGGCCATCTCGGATCGTTGGGATCAAAATACTTAAAATTATGTTAAAATGTGCCATAAATATATTTAATTTATTTGTATTTAGACTAAAATTGTACCATATATATAGCTACGATGTAGGCTTACAAGTGCCAAGTGTTTTCGAATGAAGTTCTTTTACAGAAATCTTCAAAACCTTTCCTTTTTTTTTCTTTTTTCTATCTCTTTCTACTATAGACGGTTTTATATATTGTATATTTAAATTTAGTTTTATTATTGTTTTATTTAACACAATTTTTAGTAAATCATTTATTTCTTGTCATTATAATCATTTTATTATCCTAAATTTTGTTTATTTATTTCAAAGTATTTTATTTAATATATATAACATATATGTGTCAGCTCTATTTTTTTGTAACACGACTTCACAGAAACTTAAAATGCTCAGAAAATTTTGTTCTATCATTACTACAATGATATCGAACTAATAATTTTGTAATCGTAAGGTTAACATATTATAACAATCAAGATATTTATGTAAGATCTTAATTGAAATCATAAAATACCATTATTTAATTAAAGTTGTAATTATTAACAGCACTTAATGTAATGTGCATAAACCTTGTATCGTAAAAGGGAACGTAATTAATTTCCGGGCAAGTAAGTCATATTTGAAAGACTTTACTTGGTGGTAGGACTTTATGCAAGCTCGTCTGGGTAGGTACCACTCACTCGTCATGCTACCGTTAAACAGCAGTATTCAGTATTGTTGTGTTCCGGTTTAAACGGTGAGTGAACCAGTGTGACGATAGGCACATGAGACATAAATTCTTAGTTTCTTAGGTTGGTGGTGTACTGACGATATAAGAAATGCTTATTATTTGTTGCAGTACTATTGTCTATGTCATAATACCAATAACGATGACCACTTACCAACAGGGTAAACATAGTTTAAATTTATATTTTATTAAATATATTTATTATAAGAAAGCCCATCTCCAAGCGAAATATTAATTTTATTTACTTCTCGATCTGAGCAACATACTAAATGCTATCAGATATTGAGATACCACTCAAGTTAACACAAAAATCATCATCAAAATCGATACAACTCTTAAAGATTTAGTTACACGCACATTCACAAAATTTTGTGCATAAAAAGATGACGAGACATGTTTTTGTATTCCTATTTGAAATACTGAACCAATATAGATAAAACCTATTCCAGAAAACGCACCGCGTTTAGGATAAGGTTATACCATACATGACAGACAACATCTGAGGGTTTTGCTTGTAATAAATAAATGAAATAATATTTTTGCAATGGTAATGTGTTACCCAACACTTATTTTATGTGTCTAGCAATAAAGCCTAAATTACAGTGGCATATTCGTCCCTTTTGATCGGTATACCATGTCTCATACAGTGGACCAATTGCTCAGCAATTATTTATCAGTCAGTCTTCAGCTTCAATTTCGAAGGGTCTTTTAACTAGAAGCGATTATAATAATTATTTATTCCATACTAAAATAATCTTTATAAACAATTACATGGTTGAACTACGACAAAAGTCTCAATGTATTATAGCACGGTCATCAAACGAAACACAGATCAAGTACTGGCTATCCTAGCTAGGCTAATTAAATAACTTGTGTTAAGGATAAGATTATGATATATATTTTGTATGTGTTGATTACGAACACATGCATAACCTATAATTTATGTAAAAACAGAATAGCACTTGCGATTCCATCGTTACAACAGCCGTGCTATTAAAGCAAATCCCTTTAGGCCTATTCCAAGGAGATTTGACAGAGATACGACACAGTAAACACTACTGCCACCGTACCTGATCCCGAATTCACATACAAAGTTATGGAATTAGTCATAAAATGGATTCGTGACTCAAATATCTAACCTATGCATTACATGGACGAATACGAAAAACTTATACACATTTTACTAACAACGAAATATCTATCTTATTTTACTGTGCTAAGGCTCAAATTCAATTTGTAATCGTTTGTAGTTAGGATGTTTTGAACGGTTGAATATAAAACGATGTGAGTTGACATTCGATAGAGGGCGTCGTGTGACGTCATTAAATCAGTAAAGTAACAAAATTTAGGGCTTAAGGGGGGTTGATATTGAACTGAGCGAAATTGTGGCGTTTTGAAAACGATTCCATACTTTGGATGTATATTAGGTATAACAGTTTTGAAATATTTTATCACAGCAACGTGGATAGGACACGCTGGTTTCAGCGATCTGTTAAAAATGATTACACCTCCGTATTTATTTAAATTTAGTGAAAAAAAAATATCGAAGATAACAAAAAATACATCTAAAGCAGCTATTTCTTGTTACTGCAAAAGTTAAATTATATAACAAATAAAATCTACTTTATATAAAAAAAATTACAGCGTGAGAAAAAGGCTCTGTTCTTAAAAGGAATTCTCGAAATTGATTCCACCAATCACCACTGAGAGTTATAGCAACTCTGGCATAATTTTAACCAATCAGATGATGTCAGAAAAAGTTACAATATGTATAAATATGTTACCTTAACTAACACACTATCAAAGAGAAAAGCTTCAATGTATCGATATTATAAACAATAACTAATGATCAAAACAAAACGCAAACCGATATCAGTTCACTGATAGACACATTTTTGTTTAAAAGGAAGCAATGCTAATTTGATTATCGGTTCAAAAGCACGTCAGTCGCAACGATCCTTTGATCCAGCAAAAATAAAGATATGTGCCGCACTTTATGGCGTACCTTATGGTCTGGAACATGTTATAGGCGATAGCGCTGTGGCTACTGGGTTCAATATGAAAAAAATCGAAGATATATTTTCCATTTGACAGGTTTAGTTTTTTATGATACGAGCTGTAGATCAGTAAAATTTTAACACTGAGTAATAGACAACGTAAGGCCTAAGACTGCAGTCTTAAATCAGATCGAGAAGCATTTTTCTTGGTGTTAGCGTAGTCTTTGGCATTCCTGCCCATTTATGCAAGTACCACAATAGTAATATTTATTGTTGTATTCCAAATTGAAGGGAGATATAATCTTAGCTCCCAAGGTTGTTAGAGCATTTTAGGAATAGTTAATATTTCTTACAGAGAATTGACTTAGATATTGGTCTATGACCAATTGTCCCTCTCACTTACCAGCAGGTGGCCTCTTTGTCTACCCGTCAGTTAAATATAATGATAAATATGAAATGTCTAAATACGTTAGCCCTAAGAACGTTTTATTCTTCAAGGTTTATTTTTATGTAAATTTGTGACTAAGTTTATATTAAAACAAATTCGACCAGTATGTTTGGATATTATTTGATGGTAAAAGGCTGTTCAAAGGTTTATATAGATAAAATATTTCAATCATTATATAATTCAAATACTTTCTAACCTTTTTTGAGGTCACAACAAAATCAAAATGTTAATATCTCATATATTAATATTTTTTAATGTAAACATTTTGAAATAATCTCCTCAAATAATTGATGTTTTTTTTAATATTTATTTTGTTATGTTATGAGTTTGTTTATTTTTTTACTCTGAATCATAACTAGGTTTACATCCAATGATTCTCAAATTAAGTGACCAATCAAGATCGCTTAACAACATTAATCGCTGTCGCTTATGATTTAAGGCGTGTTAAAATAGTGCCCGAGGCGCCGTTCCCGCTAAGCTAATGAGATGTCAGTACAATCATTTGCTGTGTAACCTTGCTAGCTTTTTGGTGTTTAAATTTATTCACTTCATACTCATATTAATTAAGTCGAGATTATCGTGCGTATGTCACTTCTGTTTTCTTATTATCTATGATTTTATATAATTTAACATAAATTGTAATCAATGAATTGTTACGCAGTATTCAATTACTGGAGCCGAGATGGTCCAGTGGTTAGAAACCTAATTATTGCGGGTACAAACCCAGGCAAGCACCACTGAATATTCATGTTCTTAATTTGTTTTTATAATTCATCTCGTGCTCGGCGGTGAAGGAAAACATCTTGGAGAAACCTCCATGTCTAATTTCATAGAAATTCTGCCACTTGTGTAATCCATCAACCCGCATTGAAATAAGCTTGTTGGAATATGTTCCAAATCTTCTCCTCAAAGGGCTCTCAAATGGCCCTTTATGGCTGACGCCTTAGCCCAGCAGTGGGAAATTTACAGGTTGTTGTTGTATGTTCTAGTTATTTTATCTTTGATTAACTTGGACCTGAACTTTATTGTTAAGTAATTGTTAATAATGTCAGTAACATTATAAATGTGACATATCTATTTGTCTGTTGCTCTTTCAGGGAAAAACTACTAAACCAAATTCGATGAAAAATTTGAAGCAAGTTTGAACTTCAACGACATAAACAACTTTTTTACGTACAACACCCTCTGACCAACCCCTTAAGTGGATGTCAGCTAGTAAGAAGTAAAGGAATCACTCTTAGGTACAAGTCGAAGTCATTCTGTAAGGCTACCTCTGTACCTTTGTAATAAAGTAACTTTAAAGTATTTGATTTTCATGTACTTCGCTTGGTCGCATAAGTCTGACCTATCTATCACAAACAAAAATTACTGAGTAATGTAAGTTGAAAGAAATGACTACAGAGTCTCTTGCGGGTTCTTCTTAGTGTTATTTCCTTTCCAAACCGATGGTAACTTTATTTTTAATTTATTACTAACACGACGATTCTAAAATTCTTTTATGAGCCTACTTGAATCGAGAATATTTTGATTTTATTAAGTAACGTATATGTACTGACTTCACAATTTCGGAGGTGTGGATTTATTAATTATCGAAACATTATACAAAGATGAAATGTGATAGCTTTTATTTTACTAAAGTTACAGTCATCACAACATCTTGGTTCTCTATGGCGCATAGGCGATGTAAGCATTTAGTTGCTATATAACTCGTATGTGATGCACTATCGATTTATTCTGTATATGATTCAATGAAATCCAGGAAAATGAAAAAAGTTGTAAGCATGCATTCATAGCACATTCAAAAATTTAATTTTAATAATCTTTCCAACGGTCATTGAAAATTGTCTCAATATTTTCTATTTTTGTAAAATTATCACAATACAACGAATTTTTTTTTAATTTAGAATAATCAGATATCAACCAAGATGCAGATACCAATCAAGAAGTACATAGCCTTACTAATTTTCATGGATCAAGTAAACAATCTGTTTGTACATAGCATAAGTAGACCAGAGTAAAAATGAAACATAGATATGTGTAATAATACTGATTTTAATACCTATTTACATGCGCATCATATTCTAAACTAACACATATACAAGACAATACTTACTCAATGCACACGTTGAAACGATTTCTAGAAGACTAACAAATAGGGCTGACAACCGTTTAAAAACATTACCAACTAATCATTACACATAAAAATAAACAATTATTGAAAAATTCTGATTGAGTGATTAATTTAATATGTTAGCATTACAAATAGAATAGGAATATTCTTATTGTAGGAATTTGCAAAAATCTACAGATACTTTATTAGTTATAACAAATTTTACGTTTCTTTCTGGATGCACGATGCAGTTTAACTGTTAAAAAAAAATCAAAGATCGCACTCAGAAACAGTAACAAGTATTGCATATTTAGAATTTAAAAAACTATTAGAACTCGTGATACAATCAAAACCATTTCATGAAATAAAAATTTTCTTGCCACGATAATCACGTCAAAAAAGTTTTAATTGAATAAACAACATACTTCCTTCCGAAACTACTATCCAATGATGCTTATATAACTAATTGATAAAAACATTAATTATTAAAGATCCAAAAGATAATAAGGTCCAGAGATTTTTAACACGTAAATGTCAACCAAAGATGTCCGAGCAATCAACCACCAGTTTTGGTGATGAAAAAATAAATTCGTGAATATTTATATTTGACGACCTTCGTTTTCCATAACACAAGTGCTTTAGCTACTTACATTGGGATCAGAGTGATGTATGCGATGTTTTTCAATATTTATTTAATATTAAAATATTGTTTACTATCGATGATCGACAACCCTAGCAGCACATGTCCGACGTTCGCGTTCAAAAGCGGCTACTCAAAGACGTTATACCATATTAGCCGGCTAATTGAATAAAAAATAAATCTTTTTACAAAGCTCCCTGTTTATCTGCATTGCCTCGGGTGAGACGGATAATTATTGTTTCACTTTGTATTATGTTCATTGTTTGAAGCAGTTTCTTTTGTTGGAGTCCATTACGGTAGCTTGTCTTTAGCATAAATTCTAATCGTCAGTCCTCTGAAGGTTGGGATTGTGGACTTTTGAAATATTAACGTTGCAAGAACGGTTTTATTTGTTTGTATTTTATTGAAGAATACATAGAGAATTGATTATATAAATTAAAAGTAACAACAAACTATATGTATGACTTTATGTTTGATTATTTATGTCCAATAGGGGACAGAAGACAAACAAATTGAAATATCTTGTTGGTAGGGTTTTATGCAAGCCCGATTGGGTAGGTACCACCCATATATTCTACAGCCAAGCAGCAATAAGAGTAAGGAATAGTTAAGATTTTTTTCATTTCTTTCGCTCTTTAAGCGGTGATGGCTACTTACCATCTGGTCACCAATTTCCCTCTGCTCGTACCTATATCTAAACAAAGATACTTTGGAACCGAAACTAATCATCCCATATAAGTTATTAAATAACTGTTCAGTAACATACACACATGAATATAAGTGGTGAGACTTACTTCGAATGTTGCATTGTAATTTATGAAAATAATCACTTACCCTAATTTTAAATTAAAATATAATGAAGTTGATAATCTAAGTGAATTCTTTTATTCACTGGGGTCTGTTTGTGATAACAGCCTGGAGCTATAGGGGTGCATTTGGTATGCAAATGACAATGTCACGTGTACTTTGAACTTAATAGTTAAGTTTCATCCCTTGGTGACGATGATGAAGTTACATCCAAATCGTTTGAGTATATTCAATATAAAAATAAAAAAAGTTTGTTCATTTGAACATACAAATGATTTAAAACTGTGTTGTGTCTTGAAAACAAGTCTGTATTTTATTTAAAATAAAAGATCAAATTATGGAACCTATATTAATAATATAGTAAATTTGAAAGTAACTCTGTCTGTCTGTCGCTGTTACGCGACAAAACAGCTGAACAGAATTTGATGCAACTTAGTATGAAGTAAACTTGAACTCCAAAAAAGGACATAGGCTACTTTTTTGCCTGACACATGACAACCAACACCCCAAACATGAAGCCCCGCGGCTTCTACTGTTCAAATAAAATAAGGTATATTAAATAAAGCTCCATGGTATACTTCTATCAAGTCAGACCACAGCATAAACTCGAAGTCATTAAAAACTAACATGTCTCTCTTATACTGCTAGATAACTTGTGATCACAATAATATTATTATTGGCTGCCTTGGACTCGTGACTGGATAAAACAAAAATAAAAATTATACTAGTAGAAAATTAGACTAGAATTTACCAGCAAGAATTGGTAATGTTGTATACTGATTGGAAAGATGAGTCAGCCAGTGTAACTAATGGTACAAGGGATATGTTGCCTAAGTTACAAATAGAAAAATCATTGCAGATCCTTAGAGTTTAAGAAGATAATTGTTAAGTCTTATTGGGTAAAATTCTTGTTCTGTTCTATTGAATTCTTAATGAACTATTGTTCAGTTTTCTATGTTACTTTCATATGCTAAAATATGCATCTGCATACACCCCCGGTATAGCAGATGTCCATAAGCAGTGGTAGTTACTTTCCATCAGGTGAGCCCCCTGCTCGTTTGCCTCCTATAACATAAAAAAAAAACAAAACCAGTTATAACCGGAACAAAAACGTATTCCAAATTTAAATTATCACAGTTCAATAAACTAGACGTATTTATGAAGCGATTTGATAAAGTCATTTTAAAATAACTATTTACGGATGCATAAAAACGGTTGAAAGGTTGAATAATTACTATTGATACGTACATATCTGATGCCTATCTTTTTTTATTTGCAGCTCTTAACCTCGACGATCAAACGTTTTTCGAAATTAACTGATAAATTCGCGCCAATCCGATTAACCGGCGCTCACACCGTCAGTATTTTTAACGGTTTACGATTCTAGTATAACCAAAAATGGAACTATAACCAAACGAATATGATGTAATTAAGGTTGATTGATCAAACACAAAGCCCAACAATTTATTAACTGGTCTCATTTGTAATCTTTTGAGCAACGTCGAATAAATTAATCACGATGAGAGACCACGAGATGGAGTGACGATGTACGCAACTCGGCTGGCAGGAGTTGGATGAGAGTAGCAAGAACGATCATTGCGTGCAATTGGAGAGACCACTAATAAGACGTAAAAAATATTAAATTAACAATAAATGCAACTGAATCACGAACATTTGTGGTTCAAGTGGTGGCAGGACTTTGTGCAAAACCCTCTGAGTAGGTACCACCCTCTCATCAGACATGCTAGCAAGCAGATTTTTTTTTGATTTGTTGAGTTTCATTTTAAAAGGCGAGTGAGCCAGTGTAATTAAAGGCACTAGGGTTATAGTATCAGTAAAATGGGGTGGTTAATGTTTCTAACACGGTGGTGGTGGCCATTTAGAGGTCCACATGTCAACTTGCCAAAAAAAAATGTAAGCTTTAATTAACACAATGCTAATTAACTTAACTTATGGAATTGTGTCTGTTTAATTTATCGTACAAAGGTAAATTATATATTACCTGATAAGATATAAATGAATATTTGCCTTTATTTAGATATCTTTATTATTCAGTTACATACCGTCCTTAGTGGACTTAGAGTATGTTTCTCCGATTTTTAACATTCTTTCTATTGATAACAGAAAAAATAATGAGTGATTAAATTAATATCTATGCACAATTATTAATGCTTTTTTTTTTCAAAATTCATAGCCCAATTCGGTAGTTTAAAAAATGAATAAAAATATTAGATCACGGTGTAAATACAGCCAATTTTCACAAAGCGGTTCAAAACAACGAATTATCTTTGAACGATATCCATCACTTCACACAGTCTAACGAAGCACAAAACGCCAGAACAAAACGAGCAATGGAGGACAGAATTGAGAGATTAACACATTTTTTATGAATGTTACTGGTGCCATATTTCGCTGTATTGATAGGCAACAGTGGTTACTTTTTTAAAAAATAAATAAAAGCCTAAATCTGTTTGCATTGATGAGCCATAGTTGGAGCGATGACGGGCTGAATACATAAAATACTATTTTCGACAACTATATTAAGATTGACGTACAGAAATTTTTCATCGGCAGGTTTTTACAGGCAGAAATTAAGTTTTGCTATGTTTGTCTATTTCGAAATACTAAAAACTTAAAGTATAAAAAAATTAAAGTCATATTTTTGTTTTTTCTTTTTATGTAAATAGGCTCCAGAGCATTAATTTTCGTATATTTTTTATAGATCGATTTACATATAGGAATTATAAAGGTATTGTACCTATATAGATATAATATTTTATTTTATTATAGTTAGCTCCAACATAAATTATGCGTAGATAGTGAGCGAGAAAAAGCATTCAAATAATATTCATAACACTAATTAAAATATATTAACAACTAAAGTAAATAACTTAAAAATCATTTTATTTAAGAATAACGTTACAAAATAATATATAATCAAAATGTTATTAATTAAAAAATATATGTCAAGTCTATATTTAATATATATTCTTAAGAGTTCAGCTTCAGTAATCAAATTACCCTATACTCAGCTTGTTACCGATATATTAGACAAAAATTCATCTCAGCATGTTGGGGTGTCCAGGGGTTTAATTAACGGTCAGTAAATTAAGCGCAGTTGTGCCAAACCAGCAGTTTGGTTGAGCTGATGCGGATAGAATAAGAAATAAATCTCTACGTTATGAGATGTTTCGTACGTTAGCTTGTGTGATAGAATTTATAATCTGTACAATTATAATACGCTGATGTATTTGTGAATTCGTAGCAAAGTGCTACCTATTTAATTTTGTATTATAAACTTATAATAGTTACAAATTTGAATGCACGTTTTTATTTGTTATTTATATGACTGGCTAATACCTTTTTTATTCTTAGTCATATAGTCTCTTCAAATATATCAAGAAAAAATAGTACATACTTCTTCTTATGCACAAATTAATAATCTCCAGACATTTTTTCTACATAATAAATTATTTAGAAAAAAATGTGTGGAGTATCAAAATTTTAAACACACTTCACATATTTGAGAAATACTGAAGGTAGGAATTACTTACCTAGTAAATAATAGATAACAACACATAGGTTTGGTCTTCATTTACATTTACTTTCAGTTATATTACATAAAAATATTTTAATTAAAAATTATATAATATAGAATTCTAATTCGTTTTTTATAATACTTTTTACAATATTAACTACCTTTTTGGAAAGCGAAAGTATCGTCAAAATCTCCTAAGCACTTTAGTTGATTACCCGGAACTAACAGTTAGACAGCTAATAATGTTAAAATTTAGTACCATGTATTTGTATGGATTATTTATTTTTATTTGAATATTAAAAACAGAAATTTCAATTTCATTTATTCTTATAGATTATAGATTACTTAACAAAAATAATTTTAATATGATTCTTTATATTTAAAGAAATAATCAAGTAACAATTTGGCACGAGATCTGCCAACGGGAATCTGAGGCCCATCTGGTATGTTTCGTTAATAACATAACTTAACTACGTACACGCTTGTCGAATTTATTATGAGGATGCTGCTTCGACTGATGCACATTCTCGAGAAGAAAATCCAATTAATAACTTTTTTTATAATATAGGTAAGTGTAGCAAGAAGTTATTCATGTGCTTAATTTGTGTTTATAATTCATCTCGTGCTCGACGCAGAAGGAAAACACCACGAAGAAAACTGCATGTGTTTAATTTCATTGAAATTCTGGCACATGTATATTCAACCAACCCGCATTGGAACAGCGTGGTGAAACATTTTCCTCACCTTCCTCAAAGGAAGAGGAGGACTTAACCCAGCATTGGTGACAGGCCGTTGTTCTTGTTGTAGCAAGAAGTCCCAATATCACCAATACAGCACTAAACTTGGGTACTATGTTGTACCACTAGTACCTGTAGTTGTACTGACTCACTCACCCCTCAATCCAAGGCGTAACGATAAAGAGTACTGCTGTTTAGTGATGTCACACCAACCTTGCTGGTCACTGAGTCCTACCATCAACTGCATTATGCGGTCTGGTCTGCATTTCATATAATTAATTTATAAAATGTTATATGTTATCGAAATCGCACCAGAGTAACCTGCGTTGGTGGAACAAATCATAGTCAAAATAAATTTAATTCAAGTAAATAAAAATCGTCATTTCAAGCTACAACCGGTTCCAAATTCAAATTCTACCGAGAAGAGCCGGCAAGAAATTTCTTATTTTCTTATCGTAATAATTGTTGTGTATTATAATCAATGCACAGTCAAATCTATTGAGTTTACAAAGTTGAAAATTGGAATATAGATAAATTCTAACAACGAAAACATCCGCTAATAAAAGGTAATTTCAACTTTAACGGGGAAATTATTTGGGTATCTTTGTTCGAAGTCATTGTTCTTTGAAGTACGAACATGAAATATTTAATCCTTATTTCAGACGGACAAAGTCGTATATATATAAATTGGATATTGGCTGTGTTTGTTTGGCTGCTTGGATGTTTGTTTGTTTTGTTCTTAAATCGGAGTTAATTTTAAGTACCGAATCATTGATTAATTGATGGTTTGTTTGGATATTAAAAATCTTTACTTATATTTTAAAAACACAAAGAGCGACCGATATAGTTGCTTTTTGACTTTTGTATTAAGTTTGAACTAGAAGGAAGTATATAGTCATATTTTTTTTAATATAAAGACATTTTTTTTTCTTTGTATATTGCACGGAACTAAAGAACCAATCCTAAAAATTTCTACATATACATTTCTATCTCGGGTAGAGGAAATTATATTTATATGATATAATTTTATTCATAAATAGTTAAAAGTCCGGGAGAAGTCAGGTACGAGTCGCTAGCTTAATATAATCTTGCGGAATTTCTTGGAACACTATTAGCTCACCTCTAACCAGTGTTCCATAAATAAAATTATAACAAAACATATAACTTTAACGTCCTAAAAACAATCACATCTCTGAAGTCTTAGATTATTAAAAGTAAAGTAAAGTAACAACCCGTAAATTTCCCACTGCTGAGATAAGGCATCCTCTTCCATTAAGGAGGGGGTTATCGTGAGGAAACCTGCACCTGCTTCCACATGTGCATTCTACCAACACGCATTGGAACAGCGTAGTGGAATATGTTCCAAATCCTCTTAGATTATTATAAATCAGCAAATAAAAGTTCGTTAATCAATTAAACACCCAAAATGTATTTAATTCACAATACACTATTAATAGCGTGTTTGTACTTTTCACAAAAGCTTTCTAATTCCCATCACTAAACAAACAATGGGTCCAAATTGCCATTCGTTTCGTAACTTAGTTATTTTCAGTCTAATGGGGTATTGTTTTATACTTGATGAACGCTTAATTGATGGTTTTATGCCTATTATATATGGGAATGGTGATATTGATCATATAAACGTTACCAATCTGAGTTGATATAATTATTTTAATTAATAACATACGTTTGTTAAATATTATGCTTAGTGGAACTGTTCTGTAACTCATTTGGTGGTAGGTGCAAGCACGTGTTGGTAAAAACAACTCATCGCAAGAGAATTATAATCCAGAGTTTCAGTGAATATAGTCAGTGTTGACCTACTAGCAAAAGATCCCCGGATTTGTGAATTTCTTCACTACAATAAAAAGGTTTAATTAGGTATATAATTTTTTTTGGGTTTTTGTGTAAATGAGTTAAAATAGAACGACAATTGTTAATCTTCCATTCGTGCGAAGCTGGGACGGCTAGTAGTTTATATAAATATATTAATAATAATTAAATAAAAGTGTCCCCATTGAACAAAATTATATATCAATACAAGAAATTTTAAAAAATACAAAATATGTATGACAATTTTTTAAGTGGCTCCTAAATTTATAAATAAACTATTTGCAGTTATAAAAGCACACAAAAAAGTTTAAATTCTTGCGAACCTATAACATTCAATTGCACTTACTACCATTTGTTCATAATTATTAGCTTAAGCGATAAAAATTAGAAAATTAATGAAAATGTGATTTGTTTGTATTATATTTCTGAAACTCGCAATAAACACTATAGACCAGGTAGGACTTGTGACTTCGCGACAAATAACTCAATAGAGACGCGTTGTCGCCATCCATCCTCGTTGCGACACCGCTGTAATGAAATCAGCTTATCTCCACGACTGTACCACTTATCTCCGTCACTGTACCTCCAAAAGAACACAATTTTTACTTAATTGAAATAGGAATGACAATATCTGTAATTCACTAAGCGACACAGATCCAACTAAGAGTCGCCTCTGCAACAAATAACTCAAGAGCGATTTGTTGTCGCCATCCATCGTCGCCGCGACACCGCGGTAATGAAAGCCGCTTATCTCCATGACTGTACCGCTTATCCACGTCACTGTACCTCAAGACGGCTAATCGAGTGTTCATTTGAATTTAAATTAACGACTGTACATGGATAATTCTTTTTTTAAACATTTTTTTACCAAATATAAGGTGTATGTAATGAGTATTATCATCAAAAGATTGAAATTAAAACTATTTTAAATGCCATAAATTTATTAAAATGTAACTTATAAAAATAATAATTTAATAAAAATATTTAAAAATTCAAATAATAATGTTTATATTCTTGAATATCGAACTCTTTTTATTTAAATTTGATTCTGTTAAATAATCATACATTGTCGTGATATATTTGTGTTAACATTATTTATATATATGTAAATTGGAAACTTAGCTAACCTCATATTATTATAAAATATATTGAACTAGTAGTTGTCCGCGGCTTCGCTCATGTTTTAGGAGTTGGTTGTCATGTGTCAGGCAAAAAAGTATATGTTCTTTCTTGGAGTTTAAGTTTGTTTCATAGCAAATTTCATGCAATTTGATTTGTTCATTTGGTAGTTTTATAAATCCAAACTCAGCTCGATTAGATATAACTACATTTATTTAACATAATAGGTTCAATCGGCATAATTCCAGCTTGTACAATCAATCACCCTTAATATTTAAGATAACCCTGTAATCATAACGCCCAACCTCCATCTAGTTTACTTTTTCCCAACCCCGTTCAAAATCAACCGCCTTTTGTTTTTCTCGTGCCAGGTAGTACCAGCTCACCGCACCACGCCACGAGAGGAATTGGCGGGAGTCCCACAATACGGTGTCGATAACGGAATCAATAATCATACTAATAAATATTTCCATCAAAAAAAAGCATTTAGAAATGAAAACCGTGCTAAATATTACTATTTCGATTAAAATTATATAAGTATATTTAAAAAATCATGACAGTAGTGAAAGAGCGACAAACAGACAGACAGAGTTACCTTCACATTTATAACATCAATACAGATTATTTTCGACTCGAACAATAAATTATCGAAATCAAGACGAACAGAACATCCTCGAAATAATTTCAAACCGTAACAGACGTGAAATTTCGTTTCGACAAACTTAAATCTCAAAACAATCAGAGTTATGGGTGAAAATGACGTAAAGGAAACATGACCGATAATAAATTCGTGTGTAGCACAACAGACGTAAATCGCGTATCGTAAATACACGCAGGTGAGAAGTGGTCTGTTTATCGGATCGTGATCGTTACGCATTCGCTATTTATTGTTGTGTACGGTGGGCGGCACGGGTTCGCAGCGAGATGATTTCACGTTCAATTTGTTTGTTGCACGACCTTATTTATATCTTTACTTGACGAGATAATTGGCAGAAATCATCCGATTTTGAGAATATTGGTTGCAACATAGATTCTTCCATAAAATTTAATTGTAAATTTTCTAAATTATATTTTATTTCATCGTCAAGTTATGGTCGGAGTTGCTGTGTTTCAGATGAATGAGTCAGTGTAACTAGAGACTCAAAGGATATAACGTATTGGTTACCAAGGTGGCGTTTTGGTATGGGGAATGGGACATTTTTCGTACAGCGTCAATATCTTCGGGCGAGGTGATCACTGACCATAAAGTAGTAAATTTAGCCACTACCCATTGATATAATAAAAAAAACGCGTGTTAATAAGTGCTGGCAGAAATCATATGCAGAAATATGACAGAAGAGACAACTGCTGCACAAAGGCTTCTCACTTGGCTCGCAATTGAGCCTCGACCTTCAGCCTCCTCCAACTTAGGACACTTGGAATCCATTCAAGAACCAGGCTGCTGCAATCACTATAGGTCTGTGGTACATGTGATCTGTCCCCAGCTTGCTAATTCACTTGAACTAAATCGATATCTTGTCAGAAAGACATGTACCACAGACCTATAAAACTGTTTGGATTAGATCGCTAAGATAAACTGAAAGTATAACTCTATAGATCGCTGACTAACTTTGATCAAGCCAAGCTACTTTTGCTAAAAATTTACCCAACAGCTACCAGAATTATGAAACAAAACATATTGATGTTTAAATATTTTGTCGGATACAACCTTTAAAAACCAAATATAAAGCTAAAGCTGGTAACCCTTAATTAAACGCACTAATTACTGGTAAAATAATATTCAGACAAAATCGAGACAGTGTTGCTAGTCTACAAGTAATATTACGAAATAATTGTGACATCATAAGATTCTAGTGTATATATTTGAAACAAGGTGCGGTACCATTAATTTATATTTAACGGTGAATGTTACAACATTTATATTATTAGATGGGATATTTTCTCACGGAATCCGATACTTGATCGAGCAGGAAATTCGAATGTGGGTCGGTAAGTAATTACAAGATTACTCAGAAACCTAAAATATTCATATAATTTATTTTATTTTATGGTATAGGTTGGCGAGCATATTGGCCACCTGATATTAAGTGGTCACCATCACCCATAGACAATGAAGCTTTAAGAAATATTAATTATTCCTTACAACGTCAATGTGCCACCAACCTTGGGAACTAAGATGTCGTGTACCTTGTGCCTGTAGTTACACTGGCTCACTCACCCTTCAAACCGGAACACAACAATACTGAGTACTGTTATTTGGCGGTAGAATAACTGATGAGTAATTTTATATATATCTCAAGATGGTGTCAGTACAGGACAACCATAATGCGAGTATTTTATCTTATATGATTTTAATCATGACTAGTAATCGTCTGCGGCTTCGGTCGCAGTTTAGTGTGTTGATTGTCATCTGTTAGACAAAAACATAGCCTATATCCTTTTTTGGACTTCAAGTTTGCTTCATACCAAATATCATCAAATTCGGTTCAGCCGTATGATCGTGAAATAGCGACAGACAGACAGACAAAGCTACTTACATTTATAATATTAATATAGATAACATTTTGTCAGCCTTTTAATCGAAGCAAGCTTTATTTAATTGGCAACAATTGATTTGAACAAATTAACTAGTTGTTGTTTTGATTAAATCTTACAAACTTAATCATAACTACGTCCTTTTATCTTATGGAATTGAAATTTTAGATATTGGTTCAAATCCGATGATGCATTTTTATATTATATGCCAGACCTGATTTTACATATTCTACATACAATCAATCCATTTTTAATGTAAAACTTTTTGGTCCCGCCAAAATGTTTAGTCGGTAATTAAATTAAAATGCGCTCTTCAAGTACTAAATTATGTCATAATAATTTTTTCAAATATATCTTAATCTTTCAAATATTTACTACGAAACATCGACTATTTATATTTTTTAATAATTGCATCACATCACTAATGCATAAATGAACTCGTCAAATTACCAGCCAGTATCATTTACCAACGGACCTAAATTGTGCAATAATTATTCGTGAGTAACGTAAATAAGATCTCGATTAATTATAGATAAACTTGATATACATATATCATATGAATCAAATTAAACACAAGCTTTATACAATGACGGTCTACCTCGAATGTCACACACACTTAGCGTAAAATATTGGACGAATTATTATATATGTTTTACGTTAAAATTTGTGATTCGATAGAAAAATTTAATTTGATATATATTTTTTATTGAACGGAATGCATGTAAAAACCAAAATATTTCTATCGGAAATGAAATAAAGGAATCAATCAAGTGCAAAAATAAACACAAGCAACTTGTATTCCTTTGTATCTTTAAATAACTATGTTGACTTCCAAGCAGGATATATTAATTAAAATAATTGTATTTAACTAACATGACTTTGTATTTTTTAATTGTTAAAAAAGGGTAACTACTGAGTTTCTTGTCGGTTCTTCTCGGTAGAATCTACTTTCCGAGTCGGTGGTAGCTTCACTTAATTGTAATGACAATTCAAAAGTGCACAGATGCAAAAGTTTATTTGCATTTGATTTGATTTATTCAAAGTCAAAAGTCAAGATCAACAACCTTCACCCAATATAAAAGCATTACTACTATGTATTGACTGTTAAAAAATCTACCATCGATTCGAAAAGAAACAATTCAGACTTGAGAAGAACCACGAAAGAATCTTAGGGGAACTTTTCCTATATATTTTTTTCATCAATTAATCTTACAATGTTTTTATTTCATAAATCTATTTCAAACTGTCAGGAGGCGATCGTTTCATTACC
The DNA here is from genome assembly GCF_905220365.1 of Vanessa cardui. Lineage (NCBI taxonomy): Eukaryota > Metazoa > Arthropoda > Insecta > Lepidoptera > Nymphalidae > Vanessa > Vanessa cardui. The sequence continues at coordinate 13,737,510 of NC_061133.1, read as the reverse complement.
AAGGTCGTATAATCTAAGAAATTTACCGTGACACAAGCATTCTTTAACACTTTTTTTATTTTGCAAATGATTATAGTCTGTAATGATATCAAGTACGTCTAAAACGTAATGCTAAATGAATGCATGTCACGTCATTTCACGTCACGCTGGTGAACACTGGAAGGAAATTGTCCCGTCGAACGCATTACATTTTTCCATTCGCGTCAACGCCACAACGGCCAACAATGCTACAAAGGGGCAATGATCGCAGACGCTGTTGCCAGCTAAAATTATTTCGCACTATCATTTGATTAATATCATTCAAGACTTACTTAATTGTAATAACAGATTTTATATACAGCTAAAAATAAATGTAATTTTCAAATTAAGAACTTTTATTTTTATTATAGAATGTATTAATTATACTGGCAACTATTTAATATGTATTTATTTTACAACATTTTTTTAATTATTGTAAATAAGATATCAGTAATAATATTTAATGATACAAGAGAGATTTTAATTAAAATGTTCAATAAATATAATAATCAAAATCGTTTAACAATAAACAATAAAAAGCAACCGAATCAAAACCTTCTTTATTCAAACATGTCAAATAAAATTAAATCCTTATTCACGTAAAACTATAATTATTTACATACTATCAAAATAAGTCCAAAATAATAACATTTCAATATTTTTTAACCTTTATATTATTTAGAAAATCAAAGCACAATCTTCTAACATATCTAGATACCCTTTTATCTTTCAAATAAATCCAATCGATATGAAACTAAAGAAAAAAAAAAGCAATCCGAAAGAAAAAAAAACACCTACCTAAGTTATTTCCAATCTAGCTCCCATAAAGAAAACGAACATCCGAGGGATCACCTTCGAACGGGAAAAATTCACTATTTCAACGAAAAGAAATCCAAAAAATTAGTCCCAAACAAGGGAAGGGGCGAGACGACGGATAACAGTTACACATTTTCGTCGCGAAGGCTAACGATTCCGAAGCGAACTGTCCCATAAATCTGGTACTGCCTGATTGATACATGGCGGTGGGTTGACGCCCATCCCGTAATTTACTGCGAGCGACGCCCTCCAACCATCTAGATAGCAAGACTTTTGTTTTGCATTAATTCCTCTTGCCTCTTGCCTAGTGCCGCCTTGCTTGAGGAAAATGTACTGAACCTTTATAAAAGGAATCGTATTTTTTTTTTTGTTCTTTTTTATCGTTGAAACTATGTTAAAGCTTTGTTTATGCTTGAGTTAATACATAGAGATATTTGTAAATGTAAGAATACAAATAAATTTTAATTATTTAATACGTTTATAATAAATACGATATATCATTTTTATCATTATCATTATTATATCGAGTGTCTGAGATCAATACTTTGTTATGCAATTTAAAATGTAGCCTTTAGAAGACAGATAACCCATTGCTGGGCAAGCCTCCCAGCATTGGGTCTTCTAAAGGTCACCCTTGAGGAGAAAATTTGGAGTTTATTCTGCCACACGGTTCCATTACGGATTGGTAGATACACGTGGAACATAAATAATGTTCACGTGACTGAAAATGCGACACATCAAAGTATTAAAGAGAGGTTTTTCTCAGTTAGTTTTTATTAGAACGATGTATGGTTGTAGTTCTTGTTTATTTGATATGTTACATTTGAAATAATGAGCGAAGTGTTTATCAATTAATTATCAATTAATTAGGTGATGATTTCCTTTATACCGTATTAAGTTTTATTACGTGATGTAATTTAATGTCAACTTGCACTAAGTTAAAAAACTTTTATTTATACAATATTATCACAATTTAAAATCAAATCTGAAAATTTCGTAGCAGCACGTCATCAAAACAACATATCCCACAGCAACTCTACAGCACAACATGAATTACAAAAACATTTCTGAACCGAACACTATTCAAAGATCCTTTCACGCCAGTAAATAATTTTCACACACCATAATCATTCATCCCCAAAAACGGCACACACAAACAGGCCGGTGACGTCACACGCCCGTCTACGATATTAGTTGACTCGAAACAAAAGTGCGGTCCTTTAAAAAATCAACCAGTAACGAGTAACAGACGAGATTCTTTTCAGAGCCCGCATAAAAAAATCGCCACTAATTTCAAAACACTCACACTATGCGACACAGGGCTAGAATAAAGGCTTTCTTAAAAGTTAATCTAAGACAAAAGCGTTATTACCAACTGCCCCCGGGTGTGGGACGAATGTTGCCTTTGTTTATTTTAATTTTTTCGCATGGCGGGCGCCGTCTAGAGTCTAACTAGCGCTAAGGAGGGATATACAGAGTGCGTTTATAAAGGTATGTTATTTTGTCCACTATAAGTGGCTGGATGACGTTATGTTCTAATTTCGAAATGCATGTCGACTGTATAGAATAACGATGTTTTGTTTTATTTAATTTATTCAAAAATGGAACTTTATTTTTGAATGCTATATTTTCGTAGGATGATAGATTCTATTAGCCTGAATTTCTTGTCAATGTTTCTATGTTCTATTTTTGAACGCTCGTTGACGTTTAAAATTATGTATCCCTCTGAAATGTGTGCTTTTATATTTTATTAATTCGTTAATCTGACTTGAATAAATAGTTTATTATTCCCTGTTTAATTTCATAAAAAATATTTGTCTAAATATATATAGATCTTATTTTATATTTAAAAATATTTTTTTAATTTTGAATTGCGATATACGTGCGTAAATATATTTTTAATTAAACAATTAATCGTTATAAATAATCGAGCACCCTGTACACCAGCATGGTACAGAACAGTGATATGCAGTTCATTTTCAGCTTTGGCGGGAATTATCAGCGATGCGTGATGGTTACTGCCTTCCGCAGCTTTGTATAGTGCTCTCAGTAAACAATGGTTTATTATATACTATATAGTTCTTTTAAAAGAAAACTCCTCGCTGAAGGAAGGCGTAATTAGCCTCATTTCAAAGTTTGAGATGAAGCTAGCCTTTTTTTTATTGTTTTTTTCGTGTATTATAATAGGTGAAGTTGTATTGTTTTGTTTCGACGTCGTTTCATTGTTATGTGTTGAATTTCATTTTTTTAATATAAAAATTTTCATTTTCATTTATAATAATTGTCGGTAAAATTCCGGCCTGAAACCACTCACTAATATTTTAGTAATCTATTGTCGGGCTTGTGTTTTACGTTATTGTGACAACAGGTTCCAAAGAATGCATCACGATTTTAGTGTATAGAATATTAAGAATTCTCATTTAAAAGGGTATTTTAGAGACGACTTATAGTTTCATATTTACGTAAAACATAGTTGAACTATCAATGTGTATATAATTAGTTTAAGGGGTTAATAAGGAAACACATCGATTACATTAATTATAATTAACCTTAAAAGCTCTATCGAATAAAATCATCAAAATTAGATTTTGGTACTTTGTAAAATTAAATGTCATGTAAATATATACGAACTTAATATAAAGTATTCAGTTGAATGTTACTGTGACAGGGTAACTATACGTTAGGTATATTATCTCGAGCAGTTTTTCATTAACATTTTCCAACTAGCTCAAAACTTCAGAGCCCACTGTAGCGTACGTTGACAAAAATAGGATGACGTGTCAAGCGCCGCCGGCTGTACTCGTGCTTGCTAAATCATGACTTGCTCCGCTAAGCACATACACACGGGTTACTTGCTCCACGTTTTATTTTTCAAAAAACGAACGTAGTTTTTTGTAAAGAGTTTTTAATGTGTTTTTTTTTTTTTAAGAATGCTTCTTCGTTTTTCCGCGAGTATACTACAAGGTTCATTTGATTAGTTCATATATATAGAGCATGTAAATATTTAATCAATAAGTAGGTAAACGGAAAAAATGTTTATTTTAATATTTTCCTTTTTGCAAACCAGAAAAAAAGTAAAGTTAATAATTTATTTTCGTCAATTTTTGGTTGGTTGACAAATCAATTTTTGTATATATCTAGGTGATTTTACTGGCTTTAATTATAATAAATAACTAAGTTTTATGTATTTTAATAGTTCATCATCCTATTGATGACGACGTCACTGGTTGAGATAGATTAATTTGGTGTTAAGTTTAAGCCACTAGGTACATTATAAAACCATCTCTTCATCTACTCAGTCAGAGGTCATCCTATACTTTAGTCACATTACTTATAAAAATGCTTAATGTAACTCATGCATAAACTACAGATATATTGAAAATATCATAAATTTCAAATTTGGAACGGATTCTTTTACGCGACTTACGGCAAAGTGAACCGGAAGATATCGTCACATAAGAAAAAGGGAAATGTTCCCGGAAAATCTTTCCGTCTCTTTCTATTGGTTACGGTTATATGGAGAGTTGTTTAAAGTAAGTTATTGTTTGAATTCATGGTATTTATAATCAGACTCAAACTTAAATTCCTTTATTCAATGTGGATTACACTTAAAGTAAAGTAAAGTAACAGCCTGTAAATTTCGTAATGCTGGGCTAATAGCCTCCTCTCCCATTAAGGAGAGGGCTTGGAACATATTCCACCACGCTCTTCCAATGAGGGTTGGTGGAATGCACATGTGGCGGAATTTCAATAAAATTAGACACATGCAGGTTTCCTCACGATGTTTTCCTTAACCGCCAAGCACAAGATGAATTATAAACATAAATTAAGCACATATATAGTGGTGCTAGCCTGGGTTTGAACCCGAAATCATGGTGTTCTAACCAATGGGCCATCTCGGCTCAACACACTTATTGAAAGCCAAATTAAACACCACCAACGGTTAGAAAATGGAAACACCCTGACCTGAGAAGAACTGGCGAAAGAAACTCAGCGAATCTTTTTTTGTCATATTAAGTTCTAAAACTATTAACTTCGCGTCAATGACATTCTAATAAACAGATATGTTATACCCATACTAACCAACAAAAAAAGTGTGCCGCCCCGGGGACCGTTTATTTTACATTTCGTTACAAGTAAAAAGGATAGCTTGATAAAAACAATAAGTTAAAGGAATAACTAGATGTTTTAATTACGCAAAACGTATTACTACGTAATTATGATGCATTATAACGTATTACTACGTAAAACGACTAAAGGCAAACGTTCCAATTAGGACGTTTTCTAGTCTTCACTTTTTGCGCGTTAATGACATATCTGTTTACTAGAACATCATTGCTTCGCGTATTAAAAATTACAAAACGTAATGTACTATTTATTTTGGATATTTATTTTATAACATGCTTGACAGCGAAACGATTACCATTAGGTTCTTATTATTTTACGACATTAATTCTACTATAAAACAGCCCCTTTTGGATTTCAAGGTATAAAGATACGTAGCCAGAAGAAAGAGTAACTACTGAGTTCTTTGTCGGTTCTTCTAAACATAATTTAAACTCCGAATTAGTGATTTAGCTTAAAACGATTTGATAAAATGACGTCAAAGGTGCATGGAATAGCCTACTTGATTTTCTATCAAACCGCCCATTTAATGAAACTTCCGTAACCCCGTCATAAATAATATTATTAATAAACGACGTAGTCTCTTAACTTCAGCTGGAAAATAATCAAACTCTATTGGCAGTTAAGAAATCTATAACATTACTCAGAGCGTCAATGCGCCACTGCATGGGATGTTATATGTCGTGTCATTTCTCTATGTCATTACACTGGCTCACTCATCCAGGGTAAACAAGCGAAGTATTGGTTTCATACTCGATGTAATTTAAACTAGAATGCACATTACACTATCTGTAATAAGTACGAAAGACAATTTAAAAATTTGACAGCTTATTAATAAAATCTCATCTAAAAACTTTGTTAATTAAAATTAAACAACGGATTTTGATGCGGTTCTTTTAATAGATAGTAAATCGAGAGGAAGGTTTTTGTATACTGATGATAATACTGGACCATATAGAAAAGAAACACTGATCATTTTAAAACTTTCTATTGTGATGTCGTAAATAAACAAATTCTGTTGTATATTTGCTGTATTCCAGTTTGAAGGGTGAGTGAGCCAGTGAACTAAGGACGCAAGACAATAAGGGAAATATCATCTCAGTTTTTAAATTTGACGGTGGAGTGGCGATGTATGGAATGATAAAAAGAATATGATGCCATAGTCTACGTTCATTTGTAACAATAAAATATCATATGTATTTTTATTGAATAAATATATATAATCATTATTATTTTTTATAAAATAGAGTATGTCAAATAATTGGACAAATTTGATGACCAAATGTGGTTATTGTATGTGATATCGTTTTCTTAATACAGGAAATAGATCTATGATAGTTATTCGAATTAAAAGAAACATTATTTACATTAGCGATAATATATGTATTTTGTTAAATGTCAACCTATTACTGATCTAAATAATTATTTTTAAGAGTGATTTGAATAAAAAAATATTATATACAAATAGAAAGTTATATGACATTTAAACAAGCTATGAAATGTCTTCTGGATAGATTTAAGCAATTAAAATAGGATTAAATGTGATTATTTTAGAAAAATACTATTGCATTATGGTTTAATTACAATAAAGTTTTAAGTTAAGTTATAAATGTTTCTTAGTTTATAATTCTTATAAAAAGAGATTAATGTATATTTATATTTTTAAATACAGAACTAATTTATTAACATCGACGCCTTGCAAGCTATTACATATAGACGGTCAAAGATCAAAGGTTCCACATATATCTCGGACTTCATCAATTCGCACTTAAAACCTTCATTCAAATTTCAAACGATCGAAAGCCTTTCGGCAAATTCATTCCCTCAAAGGCCACTATCAAAACGCAAATATCTCACGTAGTAAGGTGTCTCACTGAATGCACACATCTGGACGACTGAAGCTACTAATATTTCAAGCGCGACCACTACCCCGCTTTAACATCTTTACAAACATACCAAGAAACTTTATTAAATTTAATAACGTTCTTATTTCAAAGGCATAAGGGTTATAAAAGCTTGCGTTTGTGTTTGACGATGCTGCTATCAAGTTGGGAGGTCAGTGTAAAGATAGCGTTTACGAAGCTGGCTGTGGTCGCGGCTAGGTTGAAATATGCAGAGTTGGTATCGAATGTGACCCTTACAAAGGAGTGTTTCGGTAAGACAGTCCGTATGGAGACGCGTCGTGCCTGCAGGTGTGTGAGTGGGTCCATTATGTCACGACACGGCGTTGCTATTATAAATATATAAAGCCGTCATCATTTGAAATATAATGAGACATTTCTAATAGACTTTTGAATATTTTTCATTGATTAATGATTAAGTATAAGATATAAAATAATTTCGATTTATTAATTACATTTTAAAAATAATACAATATAATAGTTTTATCTCTTCTTGCCATAAAGAACGTTTTTAAACTTGTCGAGGAACAGACTATCACTATAAGTAATATATACAAACATATGTATAATTATAAAATATTTGAACAGGGTACACTCGTGTCTTGGAAAGAATATTCACTGTTTTTGCACTAATGCACAAGCATGTGTATTCTTTTGCACTGTAGCCGACTGTAAGCTTCCGACCTCCAGTGTCCTGCTGCCTCAGTTTCGGTGACTAGCTGAGGATCTCGTATAACTCTCAGCCGGTCGCCGAAAACGATTATTGCAACTTTCACTGGGTTACGACTGTGGATGTTTTTGGTGCACTGGATGACTCTTATGCACAGTAAAGTCATTTTTGAAAAGGTGTCGCCACACCGAAATCGGTCAGTATAATACCATTGATATCATTAATAGGATCAATCTTAAGGATGATACACACTGGCCGTAATTGAAGTCGTATCGTAAAAAATTAAGCAATGGATACACACATACGTAGTTTTCAAAAGCCATCCTGAGGGAGGGGTCTCACAAAGTGACCGCTATTAAACTTGCATAGCTTAAACAGCGAGTGTGAGGTTGGCACAGGAGATCCCTAATACACGAATTATTATTTCAAACATATTACTAATAAGAGCGATTCGTAACTATCGTCTTGTGTAATTCCAAATCATTTTACACGATCAATTAAAGTTAAACCGTAAATACTCAAAAAGTAAAGTAAAGTTAGAGCCTGTAAATTATCCACTATTGGGCTATGGCCTCCTCTTCCATTAAGGAGAGGGTTTGGAACATATTCCACCACACTGTTCCAATGCGAGTTGGTGGAATGCACGTGTGGCAGAATTTCGATGAAATTAGACATGCATGCAGGTTTCCTCACGATGTTTTTCTTCAGCGCCGACCGCCGGAATCATCGATTAGGATGCACGCGTTCTAACCACTGGGCCATCTCAGCTCACTCGTTAACACTCAGTGAACTTTAATTGTTGATTTTGGGTTGAAACTATATAAGATATAACTCAAATTTCATGCACATAATTTGTATTTATATTTCAGTTTACGTTTGGTGTAAAGAAAGCAACAAACCTACATGAGTTGGAAGACATGTATATCGCTACGTGTGTAACCACCAAACTACATTGGAGTAGCGGGGTGTAGAAAGCTATAAGCCTTACCCTTTTACTAGATGATACAATTTTTTCAAAATGGCTATTACTTTAAAAGAAAGGAATTGTCTATTAAAACGAGAAGTAGTAGTTTCTTACAACGCCATCCTTCTCATTTCTCAAATCTATGTATCCATTTAACTAATATTAAATAAAAATAACATGTCCATTTTTAGTATCCTACGTGAAAATCAACTTGAAATGTAAATTATTTATTAAAAAAAACTAGGTATTTTTTTATACATGTTAACGTTATTTACAAAAAATCATAAACTGCGTCGAGACCAATACATAAAGTGCTGAAAATACTGAATATACTGGCAGTATTAACCCGTCGTACGGGACAGCGGAAATTAATTATTTTCACAAAATAAATAGTTGAAAAACGAATAACCAAAAAAAAGTTAAAAACAAAATCACATCGATCAAATCATAAATTTTAGTTGTATTATTATAATTAATGATGAAAGAGTTGCAATGGTTCATTAGTTAGAACATCTTAAATTGAATTTCAGATTGCGCGTTCAACTTAGTCACCATTTGTTTTTCGTGTGCTATTTATCTTGTGTAGTAACCAACGGCAAGGGTCCTGGTTAGTTCGTAAGGTCGTATATATATTATGTGGAAGAAATTCCAACGTGATGTCACAAGAAGATATCTTTGCCCAGATATGTAATTTAACAGTATTTTTTGATAAATGGTGGTAGCTAGGCGAAACGGTCACAATAGGACACGTAGAAAAAAACACTAACCATTCCATACATCAACGAGAACTTAGGTGTGCCTTGTGCCTGTAGTTATACTGGCTCAATCACCCTTTCAACCGGAATACAACAATATTAAGCATTGCTGCATGATGGTAGCATACATAATAAACCTACCCTTGCACCACCAATTGGCAACATACACCCAATCATCAAAATCGGTTCAAAATTGTTGTAAAACATCTACAAGAAATAACATTTGATAATACGCTAAATGCATGTAATACTTGACAACGTCGTGATAAATAATAAACAAAATAACAAGCTGAAGACATTTTAAGTGTAGAGAAACGATTCCATCTTAAAATCTGTCTGGCAGTGAAAATATGACGCGTACAAAGTTTATACGTCAACTGCGAGTGACCGAGGCGATCGATGAAGTTTGACCTCTTCACCTGCCCTCAGCCGTCTTCACTGCACTCCTTAAGGGCAAGACTGTATTCAGATAAAAATAATACGTAAATTTTACATTACATTAAATGTATCTTATACTGTTTAAGCTTTCTTATATATTTCCTGTTGAAATTCTTTACCTACCTAGGGTATTTTCTTTTATATGTATAAAAGATCTGTCTGTCTTGCTTTCACGCCAAAACTAGACCGATTTATATAAAATTTGGTACACCAATAGTCTAGAGCCTGAGAAAGTACATAGGCTACTATTTTGGAAACAAATAGGTAAGGCTTGTTTGTAACTTGTCATCAATATAATGTTTTAAGTTAATTTGTTAGTGTAATATTCTACGCAAGCAAACAGCTAGTTACTTATATAAATGATTATTTAAGTCACTAAGGTCCATTAAGATCACTTGAATCTAGTGCCCTATCAATGCATTATTTATTTAAAAGCAATGAGACGATAGTTTATCGATTGATGAGTCACTAATTACAAATTATGACACAAGTAATGAGACGATTAGATATTATACAAACTAGAAATCGTTACACACCCTTAAGATTCACGTCCCTTGTATTTCAAATGACAAACGTACACTAGCTTTTCATATCAGTACTGACACTCCACGCTCTTCTAGTCATGGTAAAGTAACTCGATATCTATATCCTGAGATGGCCCAGTGAGCTGAGATGGCCCAGTGGTTAGAACGCGTGCATTTTAACCGATGATTTCGGGTTCAAACCCAGGCAAGCACCACTATGTTTATGTGCTTAATTTGTATTTATAAATCATCTCGTGCTCAGCGGTGAAGGAAAACATCGTGAGGAAACCTACATGTGTCTAATTTCATTGTAATTCTGCCATATGTGCATTCCACCAACCCGCATTGGAACAGCGTGGTGCAATATGTTCCAAACCCTCTCCTTAATAGAAAGGGGAGGCCTTATCTCAGCAGTGGGAAATGTACAGGCTGTTACTATTCTTTATTCTATCTATGTATATCCTATTCCAATGGGAGAAGGAAAAGGAATAAACAAATCTTAGATTATGTATTTCGTGCGATTTGCTAAAAAATATGCAACATTGCACACTACTAAAAGTTTATTAATATATCTGTATTAATAAAACAAAATTATTCTACTTAAACACATATTCCTACTTTAAATTTACTTTCAAAATTTCAATAACAGTTTCGTCAACGTTTAGAACGCTATTTCGCAAAACCATAGTGAATATCATAGATTAATCAAGGTCTCCACCAATGACATCGCTCAAATTTGCTGTCAGATGTTGTTCATTTGGCTTTTTCTGTTATGGTTCTATGTTATGGTTGTTAGTATAATAATTTACAAATCCATATTGTTGCTTATTTAGTATTAATTTACTTGGTGGTAGGGCTTTGTGCAAGTCCGTCTGGGTAGGTACCACCCACTCATCAGTTATTCTACCGCCAAACAACAGTACGCAGTATTGTTGTGTTCCGGTTTTAAGGGTGAGTGAGCCAGTGTAACTACAGGCACAAGGGACATAACATCTTAGTTCCCAAGGTTGGTGGCGCATTGACGATGTAAGGAATAGTTAATATTTCTTACAGCGTCATTGTCTATGGGTGATGGTGACCACTTACCATCAGGTGGCCCATATGCTCGTCCGCCAATCTATAACATAAAAAAAAATTAGCTTGTAATAATCAGTAGTTATAAGTAATTCTTAAATAATGTAAATTTAATTTTATATGGCACGTCTTTTTTGGTACATATTCATCTTCCACTTAAGCGCCTCCACGTCTGCAATCTGCCATCTCTTATACCGACGTTCGAAAATGAGAAGATTTTCAACATACGTTCTGCCGATTGATTACTATCTATTCGTATATATCTAACAGTATACATATATACTTAGTTAATTTTGTAAACAAGATTTTTATCAGATACAATTCATTAAGGATATCATTCATTAATTTATTAAGAATTAGCATTAACTATTCTACTTAAACACACATTCCTACTTTAAAACTACTTTCAAAATTTCTATTATTATATATAACATATAAATATTAGAATAATATAATAGAACATTAATCAAATAGTTTATTTCGTCTCCTTAAGAAGACTTGCATTGAAATCACCCTGCTAGTGAATATACCTCAAATTTTAATCCAATACATTAAACACGTCAGCTATCTCGAGTAATTTTTCTTCAGCACAGATATCGATATAAAATACTGTCACAAGTTTACTTTTAATCGTAGTACTAGTAGATACCGTATAGTACTAGACATTGAGACATTGCCTATTCAACTAATTATATAGGATCATACATATATTACATACAAAAACGGTTATTTCAACTTGGCCCATTAAAAGTTTAAATAAATATGAGACAACATCACATACATTACTCTGATCCCAATGTACTAAGTAGCTGAAGCACTTGTGTTACGGAAATCAGAAGTAACGACGGTACCACAAACACCCAGACCCAAGACAACATAGAAAACTAATACTAATCTACATCGACTCGGCCGGTAATCGAACCCGGGATCTCAGAGTAGCATACCCATGAAAACCGGTGTACACGCCCCTCGACCATGGAGGTCGTCAAAATGACATAATCTTTGTACAGTCTAGTTTTCAACCCTGTAACATGTCGATTCAGAATATTTTATATATATATATATATATATATATATATATATATATATATATATATATATATATATATATATATATATATATATATATATATATCCTATATTATGTCCAGTATAGTTATATTTCAATAGTAGCTGTTTACAGTTTCTTCTTCCGGTACGTCATAAAATTCTATTGGCTACATTGTAGGTTGATGTGTCCGGCCTACTTTATCTTCATTGCCCTCGGAGCCTCGACTTCGAAAGTGTATAATTAGGGCGTACATATAATTTAAAATATATACAAACAATAGTTAACAAATCTTTAGCTCTACTTTTAAAAGATTGCCTTGTAAGCACTAGGCTGTTGCACTCTTGTCGATGTCTCTATATTTTACAATTAAAAAAAAAAAGAAAACAATACACCTCTCTAATAGAAACTTATTGATCTTTGTAATTTAATGGAATATAAAAAAGCTACTACCGATGAAGAAGATAAAGTGTAAGATGTAGATAAAGTCGAGAAGAACCGGTAAGAAAGCAGTTACTCTTTTACTACTACCTAATTTACTACCTACACCAAAATTAAAATCAAATAAAACACAAACAGACTCGAACCTTTGTTAGATGCATATCTATCAACTGAGCCATTTAAGTAGTAAAATAACATATCAGTACGAATGTTTCAAAATAAATAATCCGAATATACACAATAAAATTGTATTCGCTGCATTTTATTGGGGACATATTTAAAGTCTTGGCGATCGAAATTAAGCCAATCTAAACGGACATATATATGAGCTTAGTATATAATATCACGAGCTGTAAACTACGACTTCGTTTACATTCAACTCAATATATAGACAAAACTATTGTGAGATTGTTGCCAAATCGAAAACTGAGCTAAACGCAAGTCCGCACGCCGAAATATACTAAGAACATTTGCATAAGAAGTAGTTTCATAAAAGTATTCTACCGTATTTTTCAATTACGCTTTTATTTTGCAGTTTCGAAATATTTAAGACGCGATTCTACTTTTATTCTTTTTGTATTTTAGATAATAGACTCTGGTTGGGACCAGGTTTTGCTTGTTTTAATTTTTAATTAGATTTATTCGGTACAAGTAAGAGGCCGGCCCAGAAGGTTAGTGTGCATGCATTTTAACCGATGTTTTCGGACTCAAAACTAGTATGTGTTTGTAATTCGTCTTATGTTCGGTGGGTGCTCGGTGGTGAAGGAAAACACCGTGAGGAAACCTGCATGTGTCTAGACTCAATGAAAATCTGAGACATATTTATCCTCGAACCCGCACTCGACAAGCGTAGTAAAATAAGCTCGAAACCTTCTTCTCAAACGAAAAGGAGTTTTCAATCCAACACTGGGATATTACTTAAATTTGTAACACATATATATTTTGTAACAAGTAATTAAAAAACTAACAAGACGCAATTTAGAAGAACTAAGACTCTAATTTCATTTGGTATTTGGATTTTGTATAAGCTCGTTCTGTGTAAGACCCAACCATTCAGAATTTATTCTATCAGTAAACTACAATACCATTTTTGGGATTCCAGATTCAAGGGACTTATTTTTTTTTTGTTTCAAAAGTTTATTGCGTCTTGGTTATGTAATGGAAAATATTCGACTCGTGTCAAATGAAATTCTACCAAACCAATCATGCAATAAATAAGTTCTTCAGCTTTAGCTTTAGAAGTTTTTGACCAAGAGTTGCGAATAAAATACACATAGGTGAGTGTAAACGTTTACAAAAGACGTATGTAATAATGAATACGTCATCATTATACGTCTTTTTAGTTTTAATTTCTCTAAACTAAACAAAACAGAAATAAAAGTACATAAAACGAAACTATATTTACCAGTATTACCAGACAATGTCACTCGCTCAAAGAGTTCCTTGCGTCTCCCTGACAGTTCGTGACAAGTACGAAGTCCTACACTAAACTCCCCTAACGATTGAATTCCAACTGAAAAATTATACTGAAATGTGAGCATTACTGTGTGAACTCTAATTTGTATGTTTTTTTTTGTACAATGATTATTGTTTACTCAAAAGTAAATTAAGTAATTAAGTATAAAATCAAAAATTGATGATTTGATGACCTCCGTAGTCGAGTATTGTGTACACAAGTTTTGATGGGTACGCCACTCCGAGGTACCGGGTTCGATTCCCAGCCGAGTTGATTTTGAAAAAGTTCGTTAGTTTTCATGTGGTCTGGGTGCTTCTGATTTTCCATAAACAATGTGCTTAACTTACATTGGTATCAGAGTAATTTATGTGATGTTGTCCAACATTTATATATTGTTATTATTATTATTTGATTACGCGTTGCATTATAATGTTACAAATTTCCCCAACCCCTTTTATAAAAGATTATTTTAAATTCATAACAAAATAGAATGTTTAACTAAGGATATATTTCTTTGTAAAACTGAAAGAAATACTTTGTTTCGGTTAGCTAAACAGTAAACATAAAGAAATTAACTGGCGCCCAACGTGGGACTTAGCCTTGACAATATAATTGATACTCTAAAAAACGTATTGTGAATCTTTAAGAGTCGTTATATTTCTTCCAAAAATCCATAGCTGTATACAATATTAAAAAAAAAAATAGTAAAAAACAAAATTAAACATTAATCAATTTCCAATTTACGAAACTTCTGTTTAGAAACAATAAAAATCTTTAATATAAATCTTAAATATTTAAATCTTAGTCCGATTTAATTTAAAACAACTTAATATCTAGTAAAAATTATATAAACATATCTATAGGAGGCTTATTATTAAATACTACAAAGACATTAAAAAAATATCATTATTAAAATTTATATTAAAAAAAAAATCAAATACATGCTTTAGAATATATTCATCTTTAAAATATCACTTCCAAGACGGATAAACAATAACGGTTTTCACAATAAGCGCAATAAGCATCGTCTTAGTTAACATCTTGCCCTATAAATACCCAAGGCTATCGGGTATCATTAGCCTTTTTAATATTAATAAACGATTGCTTATAATTTTTTTATGTTATGGGTTGGCGGACAAGCATATAAGCCACCTGATGGTAAGTGGTCACCATCACCCATAGACAATGACGCTGTAAGAAATATTAATTATTCCTTACATCTTCAATGTTGCCACCAACCTTGGGAACTAAAATGTTATGTCCCTTGTGCCTGTAGTTACACTGGCTCACTCACCCTTCAAACCGGAACACAACAATACTGAGTTCTGTTATTTGGCAGTACAATAACTGATGAGTGGGTGGTACCTACCCAGACGGGCTTGCACAAAGCCCTACCACCAAGTGAAAATGATAATACATATTTTTTATTAAATATGATAATATATTTGTAAAATATTTGTTACGTAATTCTTTAGTTTCAAGTAAAAATCATGGTAATAATAGAACATTTATCGTAATGATAGATCACACTGAAGCGCGATGAGCGCTCCCCAACAGATTCCCTGGTCATTCGTGAACAGGAAACTATGAAAAATAAGGAGTTTACTTTAGCAGCGGCTTGGATGCTTTATGGTGGTAATTGTATTTAAATGAAAACTGTTTTGATAACATGTCTTTTCCTAGTATTAAAAGGTCTATTACAAAGATTTGTTTTTACATAATTTTTCTTTGTATTATTTTGGAAATATAACCTTAAAACCCTAATCAATAAAATTTCAATATTCATCATAAAATATGCATCGTGTGATGTTTTTTTTAACACATTTACTAAATACATGAAGAAACACATTCTCCTCGCATCAGTTTTCACAAAAAGAAATATTCCAACCAATAAAACTACGTGGACCATTTAACACAGAGATCACTATTGTCTTACCTGGCGCGTGCGCCGAATAATCGTCGATTAGGTAGGGTCAGCAGATAAACAAAGCGACGCATTAAGGGGGTGGATTAACGCGAGCTGAAATATGTCGGTCGCCGTAAATTTTCTTACACCCCCACAGACGCGCGGCCCATCGACAGCGTTGAAGGGTACCGACTGCAAAAAAGTTCACTATTTAAATGTAATTCATTACAATAATAACTTAGTAGATTAAAGCTTTTCTTAATTGTTGAAAGTTTGACTTAAAATCGATATGATAGAATAATCTGTACAATTAGATTAGTGCACTTGTAAAAGTTTTTTTTTCAAGGTCAAAGTAAAACTTTGTCCGTATCGTTGTGTAGTCAAAACCGTTAGCTGTAACATAATAGTTATCGCCCGTGGCTTCACTCGTCTTTTTGGGGTTGGTCATCAGATGTTAGCCATAGTCAGTCTTCCTTAAAGTTTAAGATTGCTTAATTGAAAAATTTCATTGATTTCGGTCCAGTGGTTTAGCCGTTAAAAAACGAACAGACACATGTACCATAGACAATGACGCTGTAATATTTTTTACAGTGTCATTATCTATGAGTGATGGTGACCATTTACAATCAGGTGGTCCATATGCTCGTCCGCAATGTACATTGTTACTATTGCATACAGTAGTATTGATTACATCTTATCTATGACATGAAGGCCAACATTTAACTTGAAACGACTAACGTGAAATTATAGTCACAATTCCATCAATCTTCAACGCTCGCGAATAAAATTATGATTTGTTATTCCAACGGTACCGATGTCTCCCGATTCGTCCCACCGAAAATTTTCGTTCGAGCCGTTTCTAAAGCGCCTTTTTTAATCTCTATAAATCAAATTTATGACTTGTGTAAGCTTTCTGTTTTATTTACCCTTTTATAATTTTGTTGCGCGCGCTCCTTTAGATAAAGAGGGGTTGTGGGGTAGTACAAGTGTAGAAACACGTCAGAATTAATCTGTGTTATAACAGATTGCGGTATTGTAATTCATATCATTTCTGTTTTGTATTGTAAAAGACTTCTTATTTCTAAAACGATGAACTTTAATTTTCTTTTTATTATTAGAAGTCAATCTTTCTTTGTTGTTTTAATTATATTTTAAGGGTAAGCAATTACTAGAAAAGTAAATGAATTAATCTAAAAATTTAACAATTCAATTGTATATTTTTGGGCAAAGTTTTCTTGGCCTTAAGTTAGTCTTAACTGAGCGATTCACTACAGAGATAAAAACTTGAAATATCAACATAACAGAGTATCAATCCATGAATAATGTGTCCTTGTTAATTTAACAGTAAATGGAAGTTAACATAACGACATAAAAACATAGAATACTTAATATAACAGGATTTGACTTTCGAATAAAAATACTGCATTGTTTATAAACCTTTCAATAAGATAAATAATAAACAAAACAAAAACTTCAACTTAGGCACTTAATTTTGGTTACATATGATCACGAGCTGTCAGAAATCCATTTTATTAGCGACCAGTACTTGATGCTATATGTGTTGACATATAGTAGGAGACTAGGCGTAGTTTATTCAGAACAATACAGGGACACGTTTCTCCATTATAAATAAGTATTATAGTCTATTCTATGAAAGACAGAATGAATATAAAAATACGTAGAAGTTGAATAGTTATATTTAAAAGGTAAAAAAAGAAACATTTCTCCTGTATTTCACTTGGTGGTCAGTTTGAAGGGTGAGTGCTTCAATGTAACTAAAGACACAAGTGCAAACCACCTACCATTTGAAAGTTCACTTATCTATCTTAAAAAAAAGCAAGTGTTTAAGTAATAGCATGTGACGCGTCATGTTGCCAACATTAACATGACATCCCCTAAGAATACCTAGAATATGTGTTAGTAACATCTGACAACCGACTATAGCGCCGGACTAGCTCATTGGTCAAATCAAACTCGCAATCTATCATCCCGTTACATACTTCCGTCCCTTTCACAAAAGTGACAAATGAACGAAACAAAAATACAAATTTATTATAATTTATAAAAACTCAAAACGCTATATCTGGGTCCTTGTACCATAAACAGCTCCCTTCAATGGAGTTTGTCGTTCGTCTTCTATCTACGATAGCTCGGTGGCTGTAATTAATTTCGGCATTGTTCGGCGTATGTCGCGGTATTATTTGCTCCGGTGATAAATTTGTGATGTATGTTTTTATATTCGATTGATGATTTTCGTCGTAAGCCAGGTGTTTGTTTCGTATTGTGAAAGAATTTTGATATATTATACATTGTTTGAATTACAGCTACACTTCGTCTTACGATCTATTTTTATTTACACGAGTTATTTCAATATTTGTTCATTACAATTTCATCTTAAGGGGTTAATACTTTTTATGAAAATAACAATCGAACACACTTAATTTTATTTTGAAAGACGATAAACTTGAAATATTAATTTATGTAAATTATAGCGCGATTTAAAGAACTATTAACGCCATCTATTAACAAAAATGCAAACTATTTGTTTTATTAACATAAATAAGAACACTTCTCGTAAACGGTATTCATAGTTATGTCAAATAAGATTATCCAGATGCACAGTGGATATTATAGTCTATAAATTCAAAGGCACTCTCTATTTCCTCTTATAATCCGACTAAATTGTAAGGAGTTATGTCTTATGTTTTATCTGAGATATGGAAGTTCAAAATCTATGATCTTTTAAAACTATCTGGATAATCCTAACAAATCTTCATATAATTTAAGGCCCATTTGTAATGAGATCCAGATTTCTGTATTTTAAAACTGTATTTTCATACAACAAAAAAGCTACACTACGTTACAAAACGAATGAAACAGTACTGTCCATGTCATGAGTACTACTGAGTTTCTTGCCGGTTCTTCTCGGTAGAATCTACTTTCCGAACCGATGGTAGCTTCACTTAATTGTTAAATGACGATTCAAAAGTGTTTGTAAAAGCCCACTTGAATAAAGTATACTTTGATTTTTGATTGATTTATTTACAACCAAACTTATCCCTACGTATGCCAGGCACATGGTATATAACATCCTATAATCAATGATTAACAGTGCATTGACGTATTAAACGTTCTATAAATGCATATATCTTACACTCTCCGTACCAGGTATGTACATCATCACATAATAACAGTACCACTGTTTTTAACTTTGCCGTTTCGTAAATTCAAATCGTTTATAAAAAATACATTGGTAAAAAAGGCATATTATTCGATACAAGATTTTGTAGATGATAAAAAAGCGTGAAATTAATGCCTGTTGACTTCCAGACAGGAAATATTAATTTAAATAATTGTATTAACTAACATGACTTTGTATTTTTTAATGTTGAAAAAGAGTAACTACTGAGTTTCTTGCCGGTTCTTCTCGGTAGAATTTACTTCCGGACCGGTGGTACTTTCACTTAATTGTTAAATGACGATCCAAAAGTGCTTGTAAAAGCCAACTTGAATAAAGTTTATTTTGATTTTGATAATGTGATGATGTGGAAAGTGATGGAAAGTGTCAATTAAAATGTATGTGTATAGTTTTTCGTATAAAGTTAATTTGTTTCTAGAGCACGTAATAAGAACAGATATATAAGTTTATGTATATAACAAAAAATATAACCTTCGTACCATATGAATGATAAACGAATACAAAAGTTATATCGGAATGGAATATAAATCGCCATATTTGTTTTATTTCCAAGTATTGATAATTTGGAGTTTGCTATATTCTATTTTATTCTATACTAGCGGCCCGACCCGGCTTCGCTCAGGTTGACATGACCTTTTTATATTTTTACCTTTTATTTATATATTTTTTGTCGCTTTCTTCTAATGCTTTTAACAATTGCCGTTCTATTTCAACTATAATAAAATATATACTTAAATATCCCTCATGAATCTCTCTGTTAATTAGTGAATACTTCATGAAAATTCGTTCAGTGGTTTTAGAGTGTATCGGGAACATACAGACGGTCAGACGCGCGAGGGCACTTTGTTTATATAAATGACACATTCGAAAAAGCATAGCAAGAATATTCGTAAAAATTTCGTAATCCTCATAATGAATGATAGATGTTCGAATCACATTAAAACGTTCCCGTAAAAACATTGCATCATTTTAAAACGTTTCATTCCATTTTATGTTCACCAAAATAAAACGTCAACACTCCACAATAAATCCAAGGCCGGACCTCCCTCAAGGAGGCAGCCATGACTGTCAGGACGTGATAGACGGCGCTGTATAAACCTGACGAGACGACTACGCTCGTCGGAATGGCTCTACGGAGCCCACTATATCATTTTTATTACATGCCATCTTCATTTTCATATTTCATATTTGCATTTCACCCTACCTCCCAACCACCCACGGTTTCGCGCGTTTTTCTGTAATCACCGGCTTTGTGGAATGTTGTCCTAAATAATTTTTTAAGATGATATTTTAAATTAATCATAGTTTCATAGTTAGGGCCTCTATGTTAAATTATTGACGCAGTAAAACAATAAATTTAACAATATATGATCAAATCTGTATTTTTTTTGCTGGCTTTACTCGTGGTCGTCTCACACACACTAAGACATCTTGTAAGCACGACTATCACTCACACTAATGCACGCTGATAATAACTTAACGCGTCTTCTTAAGCAAATAGATCTATATCCCGTATTTAATGAAACATAAATTTCAATATCGTACTCATATTTGAGACAATTTAAGCAATAGGCAAGGGTTGAAATTATAAAAGCATGCTGTGATATTTTTATCTGTTTACTGTTAAGAGACGGATTTGTAACGAAGATTGAAATGTAATTAGTCAGATCCTATTTTAATAAATATATAGATTCAAAATTTTATGGCAACGTCATATCATATACATATAGAAAATTACAGGCACAAGGGACATAATATCTTAGTTCCCAAGGTTGGTGGCCCAGTAATTATTTCTTAAAGCGTCATTGTCTATGGGTGATGGTGACCACGTACCATCAGCGTTCGTTTATGTATATACGAACAAACTCTTCCCCTTAATTTCCATGGCCTGAAATCCACCATGCAACTGATGGGAAAAGTAAGCTATAAAACATAACCTAACAGCCGTACAGTCCTTGACTAAGCACTTAGAAAGAGTAAAAAGAAAAGGCTTAACTGGCTTCATAATGAATACTAAACTAATTAGCCAAGAAAATTCGCGCTTACTCCGTTAATGTGCGATGCAAAGTCACATATTCGCATAATATCAGCGTCGGAGATCGGGAGCCGCTGAGTCTCTTAAACACGCCTCTATAAATAGTGGGTTGAATACCTGGACTCTGTTAAGGGGAATGTTTGAGCTAAATTAAAAAAAAAAAAAACAATATATTATTAAAATGGCATCAATTTTACAATAATAAGAACTGATAAATCTAAATCAAAACCAAATGCAGGTTGATGTTAAAATCCCGAAAAACTATTTGTTTTGTAATTTTTTATACCATGGTTATACGGGCGGGTACATGGTCTATCAGATGGTAAATTATAAGTTAACCATTCCTTGCATCTCCAATACGCCACAAACCTTGGGAACTAAAAAGTCTATTCCACCAAGTAATAAAACCAGCGAATACTTGGTACCCTGTGGTTGCAACTAAAATTATAATAAATGGTACATTAATAAAGAATTAAAGAAATTATTATCAATAATTAATTTAAAAAAATTAATTGAAATAAATAGTGTTCGTGGTCACGGGTAGTCTACCCGTGACCACGAACACTGCAAAGTGCTCGAAACGTCGGGATGTTTTAAAAATAATTAATATACGCGATTCATCCCTTATAATTAGTTTTATTTAAATGTGTAATAATCGCGAAAATTTAAGACAACATTAAATTAATTGAATTTGATGGTTAATGATATTAATTTATTTATGTATATTAATTGTGTTATCCATGTGTTTCTTAACGCTTATTTACAGAAGGAAAATAATTTATTAGATATTCCCATATTTTAAAATTAATCAATCAAAAAATAAATGAATCAATGGCATTGTTAACGCCGTCAACAACGAGAATATTATGTTCTTTAGGAGGAATTTGCTGAACG
Organism: Vanessa cardui; assembly: GCF_905220365.1. NCBI lineage: Eukaryota > Metazoa > Arthropoda > Insecta > Lepidoptera > Nymphalidae > Vanessa > Vanessa cardui. The sequence continues at coordinate 13,715,246 of NC_061133.1, read as the reverse complement.
GTTTCTTAGTAGAAGAAATGTCGACGAAGATGCCATGCCTTTCCCCAAAGGGCTTGTTCTTGTATACCTTATTTATTTATTATTTAAAATCATTACTAGACAGCTGCCCCTTAACTATGCGGTGACCACGAGCTCAAGAGACAAAAACTGCAAGTGTACAGCCCTCTTTACGAGCAGTGTGCGGTGCCGGCAGAATTATAAGAGGTTTTAGCACAACTAAACAGATATTAAATTCAGCGTGTAAACGGGCTTTGCTTTTTAGAATGCACGTTTAGAATATATCACATAATACCGCTGGATATACCTTGGAAATACTGTATTACATATAATGGAATAGGATTACTTGATAATGGAAAATGTCGCAAAATTTTAATATTGACTTTCGTGCGACCTCGTATTATAGTATGGGGAAATATGAAGATAATTGAGATCACTAATGAATAAAGGATATACATTAATTGTAAATCATCAATGTGGACATTGAAATTACTACTTCAGGATTGTTAACCTTCTCAGTTATTTTTGACAGCTGTCACGTTCAACTAGAAAAATAGCTTGACGTATAAAACAAATGTTGACTGGGACTGTTATTACTGACATTCAAAGTGAGTTTAAGAACTGTAAAGTATAAAAGTAGTTGGTCTTGGGCATGGATGGTAATCGATGTGGATGTGGATGGATACAGAGGTAGAGGACGACCAAAGAAACGATGGACGGATTGTGGAAGGTATGATTAGAAAGAATGTTACTTGTGAGATAACGTCCGACAGAGAAGTATGGAAGGAGAAGATGAAAGTATAAAATGACAGTCAATGACTTAGTACTGTAACGTAATATTTAAACCTAAGGATGGATTGTTACATCATAGACAAGTGCTGCCAATGAAGGAATTCCCCTGAGAGCTACCTTTTGTACGAACGTGACAAAATTCATATCAATATATACCTTCAAACCTTTATTAAACTATATGATACGTCATCCTGGTAGTAACCACTTGATCTTGACTTATAAAAATTTGCTTTCATCAATGTCTAGACAAAAGAATCCAAACATGTAATAAGTCTTCGTGAAACCCATTTCTTACGAGATCGATCAAACAAACATTGCGATTTATGTGAAGTAACGCGTATTCTGTAAAATTAACGCAACATCGACACTCAGCGCGGATAACAGATCGCCTGACTCAACGATGTAACGACTTATACCCGCTACTTCGCTCGCTGAAGATTTCATTAGAAGAAAGTTTTTTTTTTTTATGAAATAGCTGGGCATTGTATGGACACCTGATGGTAAGCAGTAGGCCATTGACATTGGCGCTGTGAGAAATTTTAATCATATTTACTTGGTGGTAGGGCTTTGTACAAGCCCGTCTGGGTAGGTACCACCCACTCATCAGTTATTCTACCGCCAAATAACAGTACTCAATATTGTTGTGTTCCGGTTTGAAGGGTGAGTGAGCCAGTGTAACTAGAGGCACAAAGGGCATAACATCTTAGTTCCCAAGTTTGGTGGCATATTAACGATATAAAGAATAATTAATATTTCTTACAGCGTCATTGTCTATGGGTGATGGTGACCACTTAGAATCAGGTGGCCCATATGCTCGTCCGCCAACTTATACCACAAAAAAAAAATTATATCTTGTATGCGCCACCAAACTTGGAAACGAATGTACTTACACTGGCTAACTCATCCTTCAAATCTGAATATAACAATATAAAGTATACCTACTTGGCGGTGAATTTTATATGATAGTGGTCAACACAAAACCTTACCACTTATCGGATTTGATAAATATGATCAAGAGATAAACGTCTAATCGAAATAAGAATTTAATTAAAAAAAAATCTGCTGACTTTAAATTCTGGATTGTTCTAAGAAGTTATCATTTTTTTCTATCTAGAACTATCAAAATTGCATCTAAAAGTTCAGTTTAGCCCTTATACTACCAAGAGTTCGTATTTCTGTTCTCCAGAAAGTAAATAATTAAAAAATAATTCTTATTTATCCATGTTTTCTGAATCTAAACTAAATGTTCTCTTTCTCCTCTCCTCTCTTTACCTGGTTTTAATATCATCGTTGAATGCAGACATGACTCTTACAATTTTATTATACATGTTTACATCGTATAAAACAATATTGAACAGTCGGTATTAGTGTAAATATTTAGATCGTAAAAGCTATAGTATACGGTGAATCAGAACGCGCTTATAAATCCATCGTTGCGCGTGAGTAAAACAGTTCATAGATATTTGTTACGGGTTTTAAATCAAGAAAGGTGCGCGCGAGTCGTGTGACCATACTTTAAACTTATCCCAAATTGGGACTGAAGGAACGTCGTCGAAAAGGCAGTACGTGTGCAGTCAGAAAACCTTAGTCTGTTTTCAAATTCATTCCTTTATCAAGTCTTAAACTGTAAGGACCTTTTGAATCTAAACATCAAATCGTTGCGACGCAATATGTAATTCTCGATCGGTACAGCAGATTATCGCTCATACTATTGTCAAATAGTCATTCTTAGTATTGTTGTAAGGTGAAGGATTAAGTATCACTGCAGACACAATATAACATTGTAGTTCCTTGTTTCAGAGTTGATGTTAATGTAAAGTGATCTCTTGAAGTTCCGGTAAATGAAAACTAAAATTGACTTAGACCGTTGGTTCAGTTGTCCATATATATTTACTGATACCCGTCCCAACTTCGTCCAAGTAAAATTAGAATTTTATTTACACTAAACAAGTAAAAAATCGGCTTACCCAATCGTTTTAATAAGTTTTGTTCCAATTATACTACTTTGAAATCAGTTGTAAAATATAATAACTCTTTAAAACATTTTAATTTCTGTATAACAATTATTGAAGCAGGATTGGTCTTCAGATATCTGGAATCGAGGTCACACGATTGACGCTGTTTACGTTGAGACGGCGTGAGATCGTTCGAACAATTCGTCATCGGGCGAATGAATCTCTCAACACGTACAAAACTGTTTTATTGTAGCCTTAAAAATATTTAGAGCAGGTCACATAATATTTATTATCAAAATTCTATATACCAGTCTTATTTTTTTATTATGGAATTTATTATTATTTACATGAGGGTTTTAAATATCGTAAAAATTAAAAATAAATCAAACAAATGAAAACAATAAATACACATAAATATTACAATTATAATAACAAAAATGGTTTTTATAACTAATTGAAACACTAACATCAAATAATTTTAAATTCTTGTTGAGTTCGGTTCATTTTCAAATTTTTAAGTGTTATACGTTTAATCGCACGTATCTATTTTTTATCTAATTCTTCGTTACCCCTAATGATTCCCAGCTCTCAATCTTGCTGAGTCGTGTCGATCTGCGCCTGCGCAGGCCGACGACAGACAGATGAGCTAACACATGACGAATGCAAACTATAACACCGTGTGAAGCTTCTAAATTTATTTGTATCTGCGAAGCGATGGTAATAGCTTCTTTTAGTAACTAGCTAATTCTTAAAAAAAAAACACTAGATGTTTTCTAGACATCAACTTACTGAACAATTTATAAGTCTACATCTTGCTGCGTTTGCACAGAGGTACCTATAGTGTATATTGTGAATTTCAGGACATTTTATTTATATGGCCGAGTCACTTTCAAATTAATTGTCTTTTTCTCTAGGTTTCAATTAGGCTTGCAGCTTCATAACATGGACCACCAAACATTCAGCGGACTAGTTTTATATTGAGATATAATTGGGATTTAAACACAGACTATAAACTATACGTGTCTCGTACTTTAAATAATAATCGATATGAATGTTTTATAGCAACCGATTTAATTATAGTCACAACAGCTATAGCCGAAACGTACAAATTATATTTTCATTGCCATTGAATTATTATCGCGACAATTTGAAATATCAAAAACAGATCGTCGAGTCCTTATTATAATTAAAATAATTACTGGACAGACAAACAGTTTACGACCGCAGTCACACCCAGATGTGCATTAAATACGATTCATTATCAACAAAAATGAGTTTATGTATATTTATTTGCGTGTAACGCGCCGCAGACGTCAAAACGGCGTACCGCCGCCGCTGTCATTTACCACAAAAACTAGATAAAACCGATTAAAATCGGTTCCTGCTGGTGATGGCCGCATTACACGATTACGATATATACGGACTGATTTTAAATATTACAATCGCAGTCGTATAAATACAGAAATCTCACGATCAGTATTGCCATATTGTGTATTTATTCAAAATTAAATTTCATAACTCTTAAATTGTATTAATTTATTATATTTAATAATAAAAATTAAACAAGTGCTTATATTTTATCTTTGCTCTTATTATTTATCACCATCATCAAATATGTGTTCGTAATGTCGATTCAATTGGTTGTGTGGAAGTTGCTTAATATCTAATTACTAGATTTACTATTACTAGACTCATATATAATAAAATGGTAATTTAAGAAGCGTGTAAAATGTCTGTTCAGCTGTAAACACACCAACTGAAGCTGTTATACGTAACAGATGTGAATACCCTTTCAATTCGAAGCGGCGCACTTTGACCTTGAAATTTTAACCTACAAAAGTTTGAAGACTGACAAACTGATATTTTCAATAAACTAAGCAAGATTACGACATTGCTATTCTGCATTGTACAAGTGCAGAATATCTAAGGAAAGCCTCAGGCTTGATTACGATGTGATCCTTCACCGATGAAAAGAATGAATTTTGAAAACTGGTTTAAACCGGTTCAAAAAATTAAATGTTAGCTGATTTCAAATCTTGGGTTGGGAGACCTGTTCTCCTCAGTAGAATGTACATTATGAACTGTGGCTAATTGCAGGTTAAAGAACTTTATTACCCATAAAGAACTTTACAGTCCACTTTACAATGAGTAATGCATATAACTTATATACAAAGTTTGTTTCAGTGGTAGAATGTAGCACAGTTATTTTCTATAATAACCCAACGATCTGTAGTATATTTACCAACTCCAAACATTATGTACTACTACCAAACCACAACATTTGGCATTGTTGTGTTCCGGTTTGAAGGTGAGTGAGCCAGATGTTATGGACATAACATCCTAGTTTCCAAAGCTTGTTGCATTAGCATATAGGAAAATATTATCAGTGCCATATCTATGGGCAGTAATGACCACTCATCACCAGGTAATCAGTGCCTTAATTATGATAAATTCAATGTGAACCAACTTTAATACCTAAATTTTATTTTAACAAAAACGTTCGTTAAGTCGCATTGGATAACCAAAAGCAGTTCCAAATCTGGACATCTGAGTTATCACGTATTTATAACTGATCTCGTACTCATTGGTGAAGGTAAACATTGTGAGTAAACCTACTTAGCTCCGATAAAAATATGCCACATATGTTTCCACCAAACCACATTGGAACTGATCTCCTTAAGAGTACAGAATCCTTTTCATCAGCTCTGCTACATTCACGATTTTTTTTTGGTATCTGCCTAAATATATCCGTCCTATTCAATTAGTAACGATCACAAAAGCTTTGGAAGCGACAAAACGTCCATTATATTATCTCGCCAATAAAATAACGAGATCTAAATTTCCCCAAAATTTATTTATTTATTGCTTTTATAATACGTCCGAGTATATATCACGGGCCTGTCATACTGGCGGGCGATAATGCAAAATTTCAGGCTCAAAAAATCTATGGAGACTAAATTATTGTAATTTTATTTTTAAAATTAGTATTTTTGTCTTCACAAAAGTGATTATTATTTTATTTTGAGGGTGTTTTTCTTTGTAATTACAGCTCATAATTTATGTCATAATTATGATTATATTTTAACTATAACATATTTTAATTATTATTCTAGTAACAATAATGAATGTTTTTTAATTTTTTTAAATGTTGAAATAGAGTAAATACTGAGTTTCTTGCCGGTTTTTCTCGGTAGATTCTACTTTCCGAACCGGTGGTAGCTTCACTTAATTGTAAAATGACGATTCAAAAGGTCTTGTAAAAGCCTATTTGAATAAAGTTTATTTTGATTTGATTTGATTTAATTTAATTGGAATTATCTTAAAAATATTTGTTAAATAAATAATTATTGACAAAAAAAATACGCCAACAGTATTAATTATTCACGACAGACAGGCAAATCAAGTCAAAGAGCTAGTACGTAACCTTTAAAACAAAATAGTGAAATTTAATTTCGTAAAACAATTTTCGACTTCATTACAAGGATTATTTAAACACAAACAACGACATCTCCACGTATTTCTGCGTCCACAAACGCCACCAGCGTCGAAGTGCGCTAGTAACGAGAGGCGTCACAATAATTTTCCTCGTATGACAATGCTTTAATGTGCGTTTGATTCATCCCATACAAATGAGGTTATCATTCGCAGCGATGTCGACTCGTTATAATGAATTTTGCTATTGTCAAGCGCGGCCGTTTTGTGGCTGTACGCTTTCGCCCATTGGCGACATATGCTTGACAACCTGATTAAAAGCTTTTTTGGATATATGTCCATTGGCCTTATCACAACACATACTGAATTTACATATTAAGCTCTTCTTTTTTGATTTGATACGAATTATAACATACATCACACATCACATACATTACTCTGATCCTAATGTAAGTAGTTAAAGCACTTGTGTTATGTAAAATCAGAAGTAAAGACGGTACCACAAACACCCAGACCCAAGACAAAACATAAAACTAATGAACTTTTTCTACATCGACTTGGCCTAGATTCGAACATCGGACCTCGGAGTGTCGTACCCATTAAAACTGGTGTACACACTACTACTAATTCCTAACACAATAGTATTTATTTGAAATCAAAAGTTTATATAAATTGTTCCTCCAAATTAACCAAAATTTTGCTCTTGATTTCCAATCGTCAGCGTTCTTAAATAAACATTCTATTTTTTTAAAAAGCATGAGTATATATTCGAAATTTAAAATATTCCCCTAATCATTTAGCAGCCATTATCAATGCATGACAAAAACGCGCCACCGTACATCATAACGAAACGCTGACATCGCCTAAGTTATCCGACAAACTTTTCACCCGGACACCTTGAGGCCATTAAGGCCTTAATGACTGCCTGTAAATTGGCCATAACTCAGGCCAGGCCGTAAATAACTGGGATTGTGATAAGGGCACTGCTGACTTGTCTCATCCCAATGTGTCTATCTTAGTTTAGCATGTGCGGCGATTTATAGTCAGGCACATTTATATTGTCAAGGGTGTGTAGTTCATTTGGCTTGGGATAGATAATGGAATTCTTCGAGTTAGTCCTCTTGTAGTTTGTCTATTGGTATTCGTATGTTATAGTGATGAATTTATGTTTATTGTTATCAATTAATTTATATATTATAGTGTTACATGGCATGCCCTATATCATTATCATTACACAGTATAAAACAAAGTCGCTTATCGCTACTCTTCAAAATCTTTAAAAATATGCAACGCATTTTAATGCAGTTTTGTAATAGATGGAGTTATTCGAGAGAAAGGTTTTTGTGTACAAAACATGGAAAATATAGTAAAGAAACGCTGTGAATTTTAGAATTTACTAACGTCGTAATTTTTTTTATGTTATACGTTGGTGGACGAGCATATGGGCCACCTGATGGTAAGTGGTCACTACCACCCATAGACAACGACGCTGTAAGAAATATTAACTGTTCCTTACATCGTCAATGTGTCAGCAACCTTAGGAACTAAGATGTTATATACCTTGTGCCTGTAGTTACACTGGCTCACTCACCCTTCAAACCGGAACGCAACAATACTGAGTACTGTTATATGGCCGTAAAATAACTAATGAGTGGGTGGTACCTACCCAGACGGGCTTGCACAAAGTCCCACCACCAAAATACCACCAATAAACAAATCCTGTAGTATATTCATTATCAGTATTAAACCTTTGCGAAGCTGCGTCTGGTCTCTAGTTAAACAATTAATTTAATTGGAAATAGTTTTAGCAACAAAACGAATCTTATGATAATTGATAAAGTTTCAATGTACTTTTATATATGTTATATACATATTACATTCACTGTCCTTGAAATGTGATATTAAGTTATATATTCATGACTTACTCGACCCGCTTAACCCTAATTAGTAACTTCTAAGTGCTTTCATATTTTACCTTCCTGCAGACATTCAAGATAGTTTACTGATTATCCCAAAAACCCTTTAATATCTTCAAATAGAAAAGTTGCAAGTTTTTTTGCTCTCATATATATAGTAAACATACATTATATATCGATGTATACATATATATTTGTGTTTATAAACATTCCAATTTTGATCTCGTATTTGTAACAGTTTTAACATTGCTATATCTCTGAAAAATTAATGAAGAATTGATCACTATAAGTAGAAATATCATAGGTAGGTTGACTGGTCACCTGGTAATAATTGCGCACCATTGTCAAGAAATATTAGAAAATATTAATCAATCCTGATATAATACCAGTACCTCACCAACCTACAACCTTAGAAATAAAATGTCATTATGCTTGTACTAAAATCTAATTAGTAAGCTGAAGTGGCAGTGGGCTGGTCATATTTGTCGAAGAACCGACAACCGTTGGGGAAAACGTGTTCTAGAGTGGAGACCGCGTCTCGGAAAACGCAGTGTAGGACGTCCTCAGGCACGGTGGAGTGACGATTTACGCAAGGCGGCAGGCAGGAGCTGGATGCGAGTAGCCGGAGAAAGATTACAGTGGCGTGCACTTGGAGAGGCCTATGTCCATCAGTGGACAAAAACGGGCTGATGATTATGATAATGATGCTTGTACTGACGTTACACGCCACTCACCTTTTAAACCGAACAAACGATACTACGTATTTATTTGGCTGTAGAATATAATAAGTGGTAGTTAGCTATGAAGCTTTAACAAGTAAAAACACTATGTACATAGCATATTTAAGCTGGGGTCTCTCTAAGTAGCATAATATATACTCGTATCAAAGGAACACTACTTGGGTTTGGTTTATTGATATTAATTACAATTTAAAAAGCACACAAGAGCAATTCGAAAATACAAGCAAATAACGACTTAGTTACCAATATACATAGGACTTTTATGCTATCAAGTATCCCTGTTGTAATTACAGTGAAGCCGCTATAAACATCGTCAAATCTATTACCCGTAACCTGGCTAATATTTTATTCGAGCCATTTCCATATCTCGCCACACTTTTGTTCGGGAATAAAAACAAACAATTATCGCCGGGCGGGCGTCGGTGCCGCAGAATTAACAATTACTTAGACGAAATCTCCTGAACCGCCATTATCTCGTCTCGTCGTAACTCCTCGCTAACTGTTATTGCCATCATTCCCGCTTGATTTAAACAAGACGTTACGGTACAGTCGCTCCCGTCAGACTTCTCGGGATCTGTAAATATCAGGATGTGGTAGTTAGGACTTTTTTTATCTAGATACTAGATAGCCAAGATTGGGATTCGAAGAGCTTAGATTATTTAGACACGGCATTAATATTCTGTCAAACAAATGTATATATTTTTCAAATGAACTTATGTCTGTTACTTCTAATTATATTAAAATCTATGTCTCTAAGTGTATGTTTTAGATAGGCTGAGAACTTGGAGCTCTGACGAACTTTAGGACAAGCCTCTCTGACTAATGATGATTATTTTTTGGGGCATATAGATATGTAGACTAAACAAATGGGCCATCCATAGAATACCATAGACTTTGAAAATTTTCAAAATATAAATTATTTCTCAACTCACCAATTTACCATCTAACTTTCGAACTATGAATTTTATATTCTGTCTAAACAAACCCTTAAAACCTTTAAACTAGAACACAAAAATACTAAGTACCTAATACTTGCATAAAACCCTATCACCCAAGTGTAATAAAACTATAACAGTATTTGAATTTCCCTTAGATTTGTACTAGAATTAGAGTTACATATTAAATATATTTCGTAGTTCCATGACACGCTATGAGTGTCTCAATGATTTGCTATAGCTAGAGAGATAAGTGAGTTCGTTACGTTGAAATGACCAAAGGAACACCATCGCTGTTATCTTTCAGAATTATAATGGGAAAATGTTGAAAAAAAAACCAGAGATATTTTTTTAAAATATAAACAAATTAAATTATTGTTAAATTGAATGTATCCAATGTAAAATATTTTTGTAAAAATATTTGTTGATTTTCATTAAGGATATCCGTCTAAATAATAATGTACATAGATTAAATAAATTACTAAGTGTAAACTAACAATTTTAGTGTTGGAAAAAAGTATCTGAGCATATTATCATGAACTGAGTTTTTAATTGGAATTTTATATAATTTGATGTTATTTTATTAAGTCTTATTTATCTATCTTATGTTTTATCAAATTCCAATACTTATGAAACACACAAAAGTATTTTATTTTTTTATATATCTTCGTAAAGTTGGTAAAACCATTGATTTAAGAAGAAAAAAGTTTAACATTAACTAATGCTTCTTACTAATAACTATAAAACGTTTATAACTTATTACAGTATTATTAATATTTAATTCATTAAAATAGTGTAAAAACAATTTATCTATTCGCTTATTTATTTATATCATATGGGTTAGGTAGTGATTAGTTTGAATGTAATCGTAAAAAAAAAGTTAAATAAGTAAAGCGGCTGTACAGCCGTTCCATAATATACATATTACATACATATTATGGAGATTCAAAGTTTATTCCACTATAGTATAGTAACCTGCACTAGTATCCCAGTATTTTAATCTACATATAATATATATAATATTATAAATGTGGAAGTAACTTTGTCTGTCTATCTGTCGCTATATAACGACCAAACTGCTGAACCGAATTTGATGAAATTTTTTTTGAAACAAACTTGAACTCCAGGGAAAAACATAGGCTACTTTTTTGCCTGACACATGACAATGTTTTGCTTATATGCACGAGATAAATTCAACACAATAAATTAAGTATAATAAAAATACGTAGAAGTTAGTACGATTCGAACCCATTTACATTGTTTAAATCCAACGTGTTACACCATTAGGCGATAGGCTTTTTATATTATACACAAAAAAATAAACAAAAATATAATATTATAAATATTTGACAAAATACATTAAGAAAGTAACTTTAAACTATTACAAAATTCCGAATCGAAGGGCATTTGTCGCACGGATTAAGGAGGGATGGGGGAAGACATTTAGTCTTGACATTCGAGTATTTATTCGCATAATAATAATTCCTCAACGCGTCGACGGGGGCAGCCTTAAGAGTTATGGCCGGGGGAGGCACCTTCAAGGTGATATCCCTTGTTAAGTTAAAGAGGACATTCCCTGGCAATTATTTAAAAAAACACAAGACACAACTAGTTTTTTTGTGATATAGTTTGGAGGACAAGCACATGGGCCACCTGATGGTAAGTGGTCACCATCACCCATAGATAATGACGGTGTAAGAAATATTACAATTCCTTACATCGTCAATGTGCCACCAACCTTAGGAACTAAGATGCCATGTCCCTTGTGCCTGTAGTTACACTGGCTCACTCACCCTTCAAACTGGAACACAACAATACTGAGTACTGTTATTTGGCGGTAGAATAACTGATGAGTGGGTGGTATCTACCCAGACGGGCTTTCATAAGGCCCTACCACCAAGAATAAAAAATAGTCTCAAGTCTCATTCTAATATTCAATGTATTACTTTTGAAAATAAATCTTTTTTTTTTAAATATTTTTTAGCCAATAATAGTAGTACAGAAGATTAATGACACATACAGATTACTTGGAAACATTTAACAAGATAATAGATTGATGACCTCCATTCTAGGAAAATCCTGTGTTATATTTACATTCATCCGTCCACTACCACTAATTAAATCGATTAATTATATTTTTAAGAACTGTGTGGTAATTATGACATGATTAATATAAAAGAAAACAAAAACGACTACTTATAATAATACTGTAAGCCTTCAAGTATTGTTAATGATTACATACAATTATGAAGGCCTATGTTTACCCAACATTCGCAAAATAATGACATATTTGTTACTTTACAAATTATTTTAACAAAAACCATTAAATAGATTTAAAATATGCAGAAATACAGTTTATATATTAGACCAATATCAAGAATATGACTTTTGGCTTCTAAGAGTAGTAGACAGTTTCCAATTTATTTAATTCCCATAATATAAGCTATATTATAGCTATATTCGCTATATTCTATCTAGAATTAAATATAAGCTATATTCTATCTAGAATTAAACGCTATTAGTTTTGAATTAGTATCACTATGGAGGATAATTTATTTATTATTTGAATTATTTATACAATATCTATGGCCGTAGAAAGTGCATGTCGTATCCATAAAGACCTTTCCCCTCCCGTCCATCGCCTCAAGATTAAGGCATTAACTGTAGAAAGCGCGTCGCGGCGATGTACCGGCCTCAATATTGTTATACCTAACATTACGTCTATGAGTAAACACTTACTGGAAAAGACAAAAATTCAAATAAAAAAATTAAATCTTTAACAATTTAAAACTACGCAATGCTTTTGTATATGCATGGACAATATAGTAAAAAACTCTGATAATTTTAGAAGATTGTAATGGGATGTCGTTAATATATAAATTCTGTACTATATTCAGTTTCGGTATTACACCCGTGCGAAGACGGGGTGGGTCGCTAGTATTAAATAAAAAAAAGATTGAAATTCGTTAGTGAGAAATTTTGACGTCAATTTTAAAATTTCTTAGCTGAAAAATTGAATCAAACTATAATAATGTCTGAAGAAATTTGGCTTGAATAATACTACTAGTACTATAAATGCGATACTTTGTGAGGATGAATGTATTGTATGTGTTGTTGCTCTGCCACGTAAAAACTACTCAACGGATTTGGATGATATTTTACATTATTATAAGTTATAAATCATAATAACACATAGGGTAGAATTTATAATGATTTTATGTAATTGGGTCTCAATAAAACAAGACTTATCGAGTATCTGTGTGAAGCTGGGCGGGTTGCCAGTATCTACATATGCTTAAATTATTTGATACTTAAATAGAGGGTTACGATAAAAATGAACAAATCAATCATCTACATATATTTTCTTGGTGTGCGTGACAACTACGCTTAACGCGTGTTCGATGCGTTCTCATCCTTAACAGTATCTAGATATATAAATATTCAAAAATGGAATTAAACAAATCATTCCCATTTAACATTTACACAGCCAATGACGAGTTATATCAAATGTAAAAATATACATTGCATTTTTTGACATTTCTTTGTTTTTTTTTTTCAATAGTATTATTACAAGGTATCACTGAATTGTGCCTAATTTTTTAAATTTCGAATCAATGTAACTTATTTTTATTACAAATGAATTACGTTCGAATCTCGACGAATGGATTATCAAATTTTATTTAGTTTCATTAGTCTATCTATTAATTGATCAATCCAGAATAAATATTTCTAAGTTTCGCATTAAGTTTACAATCTTTTCAGTCCGGTAAAATCAAATAAGTATGCCAAATTTTATATGGAATGTTCGTATACTTGTGCTTTGGAAATCACATAATTTTAACTCTTTACAGTCATGTCAGATTGACATCCCATCATGACAGTTAGGGTGTATTCACCATTATACTTTAATAATAATATTATGAGAAGTTATTCGTCACTGGAAAAGAAGAACTAGCGCTAGAAATTATATTGTAAGCTATTTTCCATCCCAATGACTTTATTACTTCAAAAATGAAAGTATCTAGTTCTTATACATCATTGTAGAGAACCATTCACGGTCTTCAAGCATTAAAACAATAGCCGTGATTACCTCATCAAACGCGCAAATATCTAAAGATTAAGCCTAAAGAATTAACGTCCTGTGACCCACTCGTCTGAAGGGTTAAGACGACGTTTTGGTGGTATTAAAGAACACATTTTAATGCACGACACCTTAATGTTATAATAAAAACTAATCGCTATTTTGATAAGGATGACAATATATATTCAGATAGGTTTTTATTTAAATTTACTTTTTAATTATCGAAGTAAGAAATAGAACCATTTCCAAAAGCAAAATACCTGAGAAGATCGGGAAAGAAACGGAATAAGTTTTAGTATATTTTTTATTGGTTATAATTTTCGTTGCAAACAAGAAATACTCAAAACACAATAGTTTCATTCATAAACTAAATAATTACATAAATCAGTTGCGTGTTTATACGTATAATATAGGTGAGTTACTTCGGAATAAAATATTTCGTTAATTTTTAACTATTAGTAATTAAAAACAAATTGATCAGATTTAACACAATAATTATTAACACTTTATTTAACACAAATATTTAAAATATATATATATATTAAAAATTACTGAAGTTGATTACTTTGATGACAATAAAACTTCACATTTAGTGAGGTATTAACGTAATAATATCTGCTATTTATAGAATCAACCAAATAGTTCGCATATAATATAACTGTCTAAGAGAATGAATACTTAACATTCACCGTTTTCAAAACCTCTAGTTTCACAATGGCGGCCATAATGGAGCCCAAGTCGACTGGATATATGGGCGCGATAAAAACGTATCCATCCCGATATGCCTGCACTAAATCACCACTTAATAGTCGAGGAGCTCGTAAATATGTCAACATACGCCAATATCTTCGGATATACAGAAGATTTTTCCCTTCAACTTGCAGTCTGTCAGGCTTTGAGAACGTTTTTTTTTTTCGGACAATTATCTTAATGGTGATGTGTCTGTGTAATCTTTTTCGGTATTTATTTTGTTATGTTTTTTGAATTGCTATTATCGTTTTGTGTTGAATTTAATGTTAAAAAATAATAATACATTGGTTGGGGGGTGTAAATTCAATAATTTATGTTGACTTAAATGGACACTAATAATAACAAAAAGATACTTGGACCTACTTTATGACATTCATAGTATAATCATCATATGTAATATAATGTTTTTACTAAGTTACACCTTACGTCTTCTTTATATTATTGTATTCATACTCTGCCAAGTCGTATATATTATATTTATATGCTTCAATATACTTATTATGAGATACTAAAAGATAAAATGTATTTATTGGATTCACATACATTTATATATTACTATACAATAAATATGTCTCAATAGGCTTACATAGGCTTAAATACGAAAAGGTTATCTTAACTAAATAAGTCTAACAGAAATACTTATTATAAATAATCTTAAATTCTTTGATCCGTCTGTGTATGGTGGCACTTAGTCAGAAGTATTTCTGCCAAAATTAATGTACGATGTACAACAAGGAAATATGTTCTAGTTTGATTAAGATTATTGAGCATCAGATGTAAATATATAAATACTATAGTATTCAGGAAAGAAAAAAATCTTAGATTTTAGATTAGACTTTAATAAAATATATAAAAAAGTTTTGACTTCATTAACGTTTTTGTTGATATTTTTAACAGTTGCTGTTAAATACATAAGAATGTGAGAAATAAAATCTGTCTGCAAAACTAAACAATGCGAACTAATTAAAATCAAATTAATCGTAAAAAAGTGGAATCATGTCAAATTGAGCGTAAAATTTCAAGAAGAAAAACAATGGCGCACCGACGATAACGGCCCGCGACTTAAATTAAATCGGGGCTGTTTCGACAAACCCTTCATTCTCGAAACACACGGGAACAAATTTAATTAAAAAACGAATGCTTACTTATTTACATATAAATTTGCGAAAAATTTAAAATGCAGTAAAAATTTTGTAACGCAATATTTGTTACCAAAAAAATCGTTAATATTTTTTAAACCTTAAGAAACCATACTCGATTAAAATAAACGATTGAGATTCGCATATTTCGAAATAGTCTTAAGCATAACTATTTTGCACACAATCAAATAAAATCAAATCAAAATATACTTTTTTCGAGTAGGATCCACAAGCACTTTTAAATCGTTATTTAACAACCATATTAAGTGAAGTTACCACCGATTCGGAATTTAGATTCTACCGAGAAGAACCAACATGGGTTTTACATATATGATTAACTAAATGTGCACAAGACATTATACATCATCAATATATGTGCTCATATATTTATTTTATATGTAGTGTACATTAAATAAATATATTTACAATAAAGACAAGTAAACATCATCCTCCTGCCCTTATCCCAATTTTATATGCGTTCGGCGCAGCATGTCTTCTCCTTCCATACTTCTCTGTCAGACGTCATCTCACAAGTAACATTATTTCTAAACATATCGTCAATCACACAATCCATCCATCGTTTCTTGGATCGTTCTCTACCTCTATATCCATCCACATCCATGCTCAACATCGACAATTAAACATCAAGAAAAATGACATTTCGTCGTTATAAGCAATTTAATGCATGGAATAATAAAACGCTGCGTCTATTTATATTATAAGCACCCGTATGTCCCCAACCCTAGAGGGTTAACTCTAAACTCCGGCCGAGGTATGAATATTTACGAAATCATTAATTATTTTTTAACTTTCTTCAGCTTAAGAGGATTTTCTTAGCCGCCGGAAAGAACTGAATGACTGTATTTATTTTTAGTTAACCAACTTTTCAGCTTCGTCGATATATTTTTTTTTATATCTGATATAACTTTAAAACGGGTTATAATCAAGCGTCTTCGTGTTTCATCGTATAATCTGTATACATGTGAAAGTATATAATTATGTATATTATAATGTATTTTTTCTCTATAAGTATCAATCACTTAAAAACTATTAAACGTATGAGATTGTTGACTTTTTGACGCGAAATTGTCTGTCTGTAATAGTCTTTAGTTGTAAAAAATCTTTCTATTTATGTCAGGATTATTTAATATGTAGTGTCGTGGGCGGGTATCAGGTAATTTTATAATTGCAAAGGTAACTCTATAACTTCACGCTATAACCACTGAACCGATTTAGATGTAATTTTCTTATAGACACAGTTTACGGCCTGAGAAAGGACATAGGTTACTACATATAGGCCATTTTTTAATGCACTCCTCGGATTAATAAATGTAATGTTTTATATGCTAAAAGTTCGCAGGTTCAACTAGTATTATTATATATTAGTGACTTCGAAAGGGTATAGTTTGCATTTTCACCAACGTAAAAAATAAATTTTTGCCTAAACTTTTTTTCAAAATGTTTGTTCCTTTTAAAATCGGCTCATATTCTTATCAAACATATTTATTGATATTATATTCTTAATAGGAAAATGATCATCGCTATTTATTTGTACAATCTTAACGCATTTTAATATAGTAACTTATTTTATTTATTTTATAAAGCGCTATCATTTTATAATATCTCTATAATATAAAAAAACGGTTGTTATTTAATTTTGTTTTTAATTTAAACGTAAAGAGCAACCGTAAAAATTTTGAAGCGTTATTACACCGTTAGCATCAACGCACCCGCGAGCCTCCCGTCGTTGCTTGCTTGCGTCGTTGCAGATGTCCATGGATGATGGTAGTCGTTTTCCATCAGATGAGCCTCCTGCTCGTTTGCCAACGGTGGCATAAATAATAAGAATCATATGTACTGCGCCTTTTTTTATTTATATTTGTATTATATATCAATCAATAAAAATAAATACAGAAAAGTATGCCTAAAATAGAGGAACTGTTCCTCCTAATTTCTGTCCACCACAATATAATGCTGATATTAAAGATTTATGAAACAACAATTGAGAAGTGCTCGGATATCCATTACATTAGAATATTTCGATTTAAATATTTTCAAATAACTTAATCACAACAACGAAACACAATCATAACGAAACAAATGCACAAGTTCGTAGCAATTCGTAGCACCGTAGCACCGTAGCTCATAAGATGGTCGGATCTGGTTGTAAAATTTAATTTGTCTACTTTATTATAATGAGAAAACACGACAAATTAGTAATAAGGCGAGGAGTAACGCAGCGAGTTTGATAGTACATTCAAATCTAGCGCACATTAAGTGTAATAGCAGAGGTCTGCGCCTCGAGATGACGACGAGAGAATAGAGTGGATATAATCCTTGCAAATACAAAGTCATAGTTTATAGTGAAAAATATAGTGACCATGATTTATTTTCATTTGTCGCGTTATAATACCAATTCATTTGTAAAAGTCTTCTTAATTCGATCGTATAATATTTTACAAACAAATATATCCACGTAATTTAAAAATAAAAACAAAATCATTTTAATTAAATATTATAGAGCACCAAAAACGAAAGAAATATGACGTAATTTATATAAATAGGTAGTATAACTTAAACCCTTTTGTATATAATGCATCTTCACCATGTCCACACGAATCTCTCATCTCACCGCAGCACAGAAACAAATTCCCGGCTCATTTGTTTTTTATTTACCAGCGGTTGTAATCGAAAGTATAAATTGAGTTTAACTGCGTTGAGGCCGATAGCGGCTGTTCGCTCGTAATAAGAATAAACTTAGCTTGTATTTAAACTGTTATGAAATATTTAACTTTAGACTCGCCTTCCCAGTTATTTTCCCTCGGGTCTCGTTTATTGATCTAATCCAATATATAAAGAAGGATAAGGTTTTAGTTTATTTTTAATATAGCTTTATTGAAAATCATCATTCATATTTACTTCATTTCTTTAATCAGTGGGGGTAAATGTCTGAAGCTCCTAGTCAATGCTTTAACGTTAAGATTGGTTTATATTATATATATGGGTGGAAGAGACATTTACGTGTTCGATTGGTCGTAATTAATATTAATTAAACTAAAAATACAATCAAAACATTTGTTGACAATCATTTGGGTTGCCAGTATCATAAGAACTTAAAATGAGACATATGGGTGGAAGATACACTCACGTCTTCGATTGATGGGAATTAATATTTATTAAAAAATACAATCAAAACATTTATTTTACAAACAGGCAGACTACATACGAGCTACCAGTGTTATAAGACTAAGACGTTGAAGTGAGAAATAGAATACCTGACAACTAAAAAGTACACCATTCAATTACATATGACAGAAACTAAAACCTCATTCGTCAAAACTGTATTATCACGTGATAAATACCACCCCAATTTAACCTTGAAATATTCATCACCTTCAAAGAAGTTTTACTTTTAAAAAGTATTTATATAAATGCAAATCTTTTATATGTTCGACTGAAGATTAATTCTTGTATAGCTAAGTATACTTGTGGGCTGAGATGGCCCAGTGGTTAGAACGCGTGCATCTTAACCGATCATTGCGGGTTCAAACCCAAGCAAGCACCACTATATATATGCTCGGCGGTGAAGGAAAACATCGTGAGGAAACCTGCATGTGTCTAATTTCATCGAAATTCTGCCACATGTGCATTCCACCAACCCGCATTGGAATAGCATGGTGGAATATGTTCCAAACCCTCTCCTTAATGGAAGAGGAGGCCTTATCTCACTAAGTATGACAATGATCTTGTATAGACAAAATCCTGTCCCGTTGAACCAAACGGCTATCAATAAAACTATCAGCAATAACCGATACGTCGCTCGCAATAAACTAGTAACGCGACACGTATTTTAGCTTCTGCGGCAAAGCGATATCGAAGCCATGTCCGTCATGCGATATCGTAAACTAGGGTTAAACAGCTTTGCTCTCAACGCATCAATAGTGGCGATTCAGACTGATTGGTTCAGTACAATGATGTCAAATTTTCAGGGGATTTCGGATTACCGCGAACGAATGATTTTGATACTTTCGTTTGATTGTTTTCTCTTGTTGTGATTCTTGATAGTTATAATTTACTATTTTATATATTATAGCATTAGTTTTATTGTTTTAAATAGGTAATAATATAGGATTTCATAGAAGTTATGTCATTGTTTGTAGGTTTTATTTTTTGTTTTGTCGCGTCTGAACTGTTAAACCTATAACGAAATTTGTTATATGGATAAATAAAGTGTCATATCAAATCCACGCTACAAAAATCATCTTAAAAAATATATTCATAGGTATAATATATTCGTTATCATTAATGCAACTGTTTGCTGATTAAGTTACTATGAAAAGCTATATTTGAAACCACTAAAATAAAACAAGTTATCACTGACAAAAAAATCCTCAGTAAAACCTCCCAGATTCGAACTCACGATCCCAAGTTAATACACGTACCATAAACATTTCATGTATATTAAATTAAAAAGCAAAAAACAATATTATTCTCTCATACGTATTTCCATTCGCTAAATTATTTAAAGCCTTAATTAAGTCAAATTAAATTTAAATAGCGCCAACCTATATGTTGTTTATTCACTAATACCATAACTAACATCGCTTTATTTTAATCAGTTAATATTAGAACATGAATGTTTATTTGTCAATTACAGTGTATCCCTTAAACAATGTGGTATTCGTGCGTACATTTGAAACGTTTAATTATAATAGTAGCATTAGCGATTAGCGAAATGAAATATATATATAATTGAGTATGTTATGTTGTTGGTCGTTAAATTAAATAAGTGAGTCGTTAAGTTTAGCTAATTACGCCGAATGGACGGACAAAATCGGATAAACATTGTTATTTATACGCTTTACGAGCGCACTGGCTTCCGACCGCCGGTTCGCGTGTTAATGCACGCATGTGTCGTTGTGTTCGAAATTATTATAACACACGTTCTAAATATGACGTCATGTGTGTAGCTTTTTAATTGCTTATGAATAGCAGAGCCTTCCTGTAAGAAGAAATTTGACAATCACCGCAGAACACGGTCGTGTAATATCAATATTTGACATAGGAAATTGACGACGATACTATTAATATTTCATGCACATAGGTATCAAAATAGAGTATCAATGTAATTCAATTGTCGACACTTTACAAATTATATTCGAATTATTTTTTTAAGCGATTAAATTAACGGATATTTTTCGCACTAAATCAAACATAAATAAATGTTTTTACCATTAAACGAAGGAAAATATGACTCAATGAAAGTAAACTAAGTCCTTTTAGTTGCATTCGTTGGTTCCTATTTAAGTCATGTATTTGAATTAAATATACATATATTTATATATAGTAAAATTAGTATAACGCTTCAATGTTAAATTATTAATTATTATTAATAAAAAATTAATATCTCCTACACAAACAATATGTTCATAGTGAGAATCAGCTGGAACTCAATAGATTTCTAAATAACATATATTCATATAAAATAATATAAGTATCAAAATATATTTTGACAAATTTATTTCGTTTGTACATATGAAATAGATTACCCACAGACTGACGATCGTGCTATTGATCCAAGAACTACCAACAAATTAAAAGAAACTGAAGTTATATCAAAATATTATTTATTCGAGTGGGAAAAGGCACTTTTGAGTCGTCATACAGAGTTCAATTAAATCGAAAGCTGCGAAAGATATATTAATATTTCGTACAGCATATTAAATATGGCGCGGGAAGTCAAAAAATACCAAAAATTTATTCGAATATTAAACAAAAACCCATACAAATATTTGCATCACGGACTTGATAGAATTTCGGTTTAATTTCAATGTATGTGTATAGTTAATACTAAGGCACGTCACACACGATTAATGTATTAATATATTATATTTTAAGTTATTTTATAGTGTAATTTAATTTTTAGTAAAACGTAAGGTACAGTCTAGAATTAGACAGGACTATAAGAATTCTTCGTGTCTGCTTGTGTGACTTAAAAACTATAGAAGTTATATTTGTTAGGATAACACAGATTTATCATAAGTATTACTCGATAAAGGATTATTTGAATGATAAAAATTACTGAGTTAGTATTTGTTCAATTCCATAGAAGATAAGTAATAATTAAATTGTGTTTTACAATATATATTGGAAGAAAAGTGAAAGACGTGAAGAGACTTTGATTTCTTAAACGGTTCTTCTGTAGTTTTTAGTTATGGTGGTGATGTAAAACTACATCTAATTTACTCCTGTAAAATGATACAACAGCCTGATTGAGTTAAATATATTTTCATTTTGATTGAAATTGAAACTGAGTGGCGAGGTAATGCCCCCTTTACTTTTTAATACATATTGAGCCACCGAGGCTACAGTGTATATAATAAAATTTTTAATTTTACTTAAACCCACAACAGACAAACTTTCAAGGCCTACTTTTTATTCTTTAATTATCTTAAAATAACTATTTCATGTTTTTAAAAACTATTGCCATAATTATAAATGTTCGGAGTATTTCAACAGTGTATCATCGACTTCCAAATCTCAAATGAAAAATAAAAAAAAAGAAACTTCTTTTTTTTAACTAAACATCCTTGAATGTCAATGAAAAAGGCGGGAAGCCGTGTAAATTCAAAATATATTTATTATCTGTATCTTGCGTGATTATTTGTCGGACATTTTGTCCTAAGATATATTAGTGTACCCATCGTATACGATGCGTTTAAGTTAACCTTTTTTATATAAATCTCTCACAAAATATATAAAACTTTTATATATTTAAAATCCAATAAAATTTATTAAAGGCAATGTCAATAAAAAACAAGGTTAATGAGGTTAGCATTTAAAATCCAAAATTAAAATGGCCGAAACAGTTTCAACGTATTTACGCCGAGCATTATAAACCTACCAATGTAAAGTGCACGTGTAATTATCGTAAAACGTCACATGTTTATGTATTTTTAATTCCGTCGTATATCGCGAACTGTAGCGATAAAATGGCGGACAGCACAATATGGCGTCGATTCGGAAATCGTTGGGCAGTAAAGTGGTTTTAATGTGATAGCTTTAGTGTGCTATCGTATTGCTATTTTGTGAATGCACAAGATTTTAGTTTTTGTATTTTATCTAAAGACTAAATTAGCTTAATGTTTTTTTTTTTATTTTAATATTAGCTTAAACATAAACTGAAAGGTTCGCAATTGGATACTTATACTTCTTTATTTTAAAATTCCCCACTTGACTAAATTATAAGAAATAGGTATTTAAATATAAAAAATCACTTAAAGGTTAATAGATTTTATTCACCAAACGTTTTTTTTTTCTTTTAATAATCTTTTATTACTGTTCTTAAAGAAAAATCATTGGGTTGTAACAAGTTCAGTCTTCAACAGCCACTTAGGAAAAGTCCGGTAAAGTCGTGTATCACATCTTGCAAAAAATTACCCTTTACTTATCAACTTTCTTTTCTGAAACTAAAATTTATACCAATTGCTAAACTATATTTTATGACAAAACATTTTACACTTTTTAGTGAAAAAGTCAAAAAAACTGACGTCGTGATTCTATCATGAAACATAACTCATTGTTCGTTACTGACACCATGTCTCGCGTAGCAAAACATGTCTGACTACCGGCGGTACAAATATAAATTACATTATTACTACCCATTATAAACCTTATTCATATCACATTAAGGATCAATATAAACGCATCCATAAAATTGCAATACATGCACTTGACAAATTACAATTTACAAATGATAATTCGAAAATTGAACTCTAACATAAAGGCACAAGGATTCTTGTTGTGCAAATACGAAGTGGCTATGTCGAATTCGTTGCAAAGTTTTTAAAGTAGCTAACATTGCTGAAATTAAACCTTATTCACTTGTATTAAGGATGTGATTGGCTGGATTTTTTTATTTTTGCGCGTTCAGCCGGAGCGTCACTATCTCGACGGTCGGTTGTCACTCAGGTGGTTTTTTTCAAAATCTGTCCCGCCCGGGGACGTTCGAAAGATTAACGTTCTTTTTTTCATTTTGATTGTTTACAGAAGTTTAAAGAACCATTTCACCGACACTGCAACTATCATTATATACTTATGAAAATATTATATAGAAGTGATTAAAGATATTCGATCGATATATAACTACGATAAATATTTCTGATGTTCGAGAAATAAAAAGAAGGTTATTCTTTTTTCATTTTAATTGTTTACAGTAGTTTAAAGAACCATTTTACCGACACTATAAGTGTATCCCATTATATACTTATAGAAATAGTATATACGGATAATCAAAGGATTTTAAAGGACATAATCAAACAATTAAG
This sequence comes from Vanessa cardui, assembly GCF_905220365.1. Classification (NCBI taxonomy): domain Eukaryota; kingdom Metazoa; phylum Arthropoda; class Insecta; order Lepidoptera; family Nymphalidae; genus Vanessa; species Vanessa cardui. Next base: position 13,691,182 of record NC_061133.1, on the reverse strand, counting down.
AAGTTCAATAACTTATAATATACAATATGCATTTTTAAAATATTTGAATACTCTGCTCGAACCTACAAAAAAGGTTTTAAGCTTGCGATTTTTTTGTACAACATCGCTGTGTTTACGTATCTTCACTATAATCCTATAGCTAATATAATAACATAAAAAAAACTATAATATCAACACATTTCGACCGAATGTAATATATCGGTCGAATTGGGAACGGTTTTAAATATAAATGAGTAATTCTATCTGATAGTTTTATATATTATACAATTCGATCTGACGGTCCGTCCGTACCTGCAATAACAATGGAAGCCATATTAATGACATTATCAAAAACCCATCGTTCCGCTCGTTAGCCTCTGCAATGCGAATTAAAACTGCATTCGATTCAGCAGTAACGATAATTATCAGTAATTAGAATAAACGGGTGGAGCAGGGGCGCGGGGCTATATTTTTTTTTATTTTGCATAATAATTATATTGTACAAACATAAGGGTAATAGCTACTATGAAGTAAGGCTTTTTAAATTTAGAAGTATATTATTTGGATGGAGTATTGTAAGAAATTTGATAAAAAAAAACAACGTTTTGTCAAGTCATTCATAACTAATTAGTAAAGATAATTAAGGAATTATGTCTAAGTATTTTATTATACTTGATTAAAATGAATTGATTTAAAAACGATTCAGTTTCTTGTCTATTCTTGTTAGAATCTGTATAAAATATCGATGATAGTTTTACTTTACTTTAACAATTGGAACACTTTTTATATATAATGAGTTAGGTATAAGAGTTAGTTATTATATTATACATCAGTTGTTTACAACTAAAACAATGACGTCATCATTATGGACGTACAGATCGACTTCTATCCAGCAGTGCGATTCTGTAAAATGTCACTTCGAATCTCACTCGTGAAATGTTTAATTTACGGTGATTCGCCATTTTGATACGATAAACGAGTCAATGTCGCATATCATTTTCGGAGATTTCACGCACGAGTTCTGCAGTGTTTCGCGTTTCTTATTGCCTAATACCTGTACTGACCAGTAAAGGTACATCTAAAACACAAATATTAAAAACATCCGGTCTCTAAAGACATCAGTCACATTTTAAATTATGAAAAAAGGCTTACTCAGCCGCAGAGTCAAAAGGTCCTAAATGCATTGTTATATTAATACTTCTCTCACGTGCTTTTCTTTGCGATGTACAAAGAGTAATTGTAAATAATAATTGTTTGCAAAGTTAAAACAGTTAAGTATTTCCATATTCTTTAAGGTTTTTTGAGTTACTTAGAATTCGATCAATTCCAGTTAGTGATAATTTTTGGTTATGAATTTGCAAGTGTGCTTCATTGAATTACATTATAATATGTTGCAAGTTCGATTCCAAATTCGATGTCCGAAAATCCACAACCGCGCGATTTCTTAGACATTTTCTGCCTCGCACAACTACTTTGTTGAACCAGCTTTCGCCGGTGATTTTTACGAACCGATACGACATGGAAACCTTCAAGACAAGAGCTCCTTTCTTAAAGGCCAGCAACGCACCTGCAAGCCCCCTGGTGTTGCAGATGTCCATGGACGGTGGTAGTCACTTTTCATCAGGTGAGCCTCCTGCTCGTTTGCCACCTATGTCATAAAAAAAAATTACAAATAAGTTTTGTTCCAAATAATAATATGTACCTTGATTTCGTAATTTTTTTATTAATTTCGTTTGTATATTTCATAACTTAATTGACATATAACGTCAACATTTAAAACGTCACGTTTATTCGATTCGATTTTCGAATGTAACAATAGACCGTATTTCATCTACAGGTTGCTCCGAAACGCGTACAAAACTTGCTCGCAAAATCCTAGTTGTCCGGCGATTGTCAAGCTATATCGCTGCAATAAACTGCGTTGCAATACGGACGCTTGTCCACACGCGGCCGCGGCCGTAACTCGGACTCATGCGGTTTGAGCCTCGGGAATTACACGGAGCTGTTAAATTGTCCAACATTATTAATAATAACATGTATTTTATGCGTATGCCTTCCTTGTAATCTTTTTTTTTATGGAATAGGTTGGACGAGCATATGGGCCACCTGATGGTAAGTTGTCACCATCACCCATAGACAATGACGCTGTAAGAAATATTAACTATTCCTTACATCGCCAATGCGCCACCAACCTTGGGAACTAAGATGCTATGTCCCTTGTGCCTGTAGTTACACTGGCTCACTTAACCTCCAAACCGGAACACAACAATACTGCGTACTGCTGTTTAGCGGTAGAATATCTGATAAGTGGGTTCACACAGGTGCAATAATGATACTAAATATACTACAAAATTTAACGAAATCACATTAGAAAATTCTAACATTATCAGTGACTCTTTACTATATTGTCCAGTTATTATATATAAAAAACCTTCCTATCGAATAAATATGTATTAAAAAAAAACCGTATCGGAATCCGTTGAGTAATTTTAAAGATTTAACCTTATATAGGAACAGACAGCAGTAAGCGACTTTGTTTTATACTATGTAATAAAGCCTACTACTAACACTAACGTCCTCAAACTTTAAACATAAATTTCATTTTCAATATATAGCTATATGAAACCAATCATCTATTTTCTTCTACAATAGCCTAGCAGGTACATATAAAACGTACCTATTGTATTTATTAAGTATCAAATGAGTTGTAATAAATATTCTGCTAACGTTGAAATGCCCAAATATTGCTAACAAATTGAAAGTTCAATTCAATTGAATTGAACTAGAATAGTTGCCGTTTAACCGTTTTACTAATTCTACTAAAGAAACGATCCAGTCGCTTTATGATCTAAATCAAAATCATACACACTTTATTCGAGTAGGCTTTTATAAGCACTTTTCAGTCGTCATTTAATAATTATATTCAATACAAATTATATTAATTTAAATATAATATACAAATTATATTAATTTAAATATAATATAATTCGTGTTAAAAAAAATAGTGAACCTATCACCGGGTCAGATTATAGATTCCATCGAGAACCATGAATTTCTGCGACTTTTTTTTTTAATATTTTATATACAAAGTTATGTTAGTCAAATACAATTATTATTACAAATCTTCATAATATACCCTGCCTAGAAGCTAACAAGCATTGGTTCCACTGTTTACAAAACTGTTTAAATATAAACAATAACATTATTTTTAAGATTTTAGTTTTAGTGTTTCTGTTAACTACTTGATTTCAAGGATCTTATCATATTTAATCTGCAATATTAAATTAAGATGTGCATCTGTTAGTTGTATCAGGTTTAATAATATATGAATTTACAAAAATTTTACTTTAACAATTAAACACGTATGATTTCGTAATAATACCTTAATGCTAAGAAACGTTTTGTTTTTAATCATATGCTCTTTCAAAAAATATAATGAGAACAAACAATACATTCAAAACAATGCGTTTAAAAATATTTTTCGAGCTAAAATTTCACAAAATGGCTCCGAAAATTTCGCTTATTATTAAACGCACCGGAATATTGTTTTCACTTTCCTTACAATAGTTTTTAGGCGTCCTACGTGAACTAAAGAAATGTTTAAAATAAAAATTATAAATTATACAACCATATGCTTGTGGCCACACTTACCTTTTAGTTCATAACGGATTTCATATCTACTTCTTTCCATTTGCGATGTAATTGTTTTATTTGTAGGTTTCTTTATTGTTGCGCGCATACAATAGGTAAATATAAGTATTTTAAATCTATTCACAAGGATTTAAAAATAAAACAACATCAAAATGAATTGATTCTTTTGTATATTAATATAAAATCCCCACAAATAGCTTCATAAATATTAATAAAATAAAAATTTCAGTTTGAAGTATCTACTGTGTAAATTTAACTTTAACTTTGCCGTCTCGTAAATTCAAAACGTTTATAAAAAATACATTGGTAAAAAAGGCGTATTATTCGATACAAGATTTTGTAGATGATAAAAAAGCGTGGAATTAATACATGTTGACTTCCAGGCAGGATTTATTAATTTAAATAATTGTATTAACTAACAAGCCTGTATTTTTTTTAAATGTTGAAAAAGAGTAAGTACTGACTTTCTTGCCGGTTCTTCTCGGTAGAATCTACTTTCCGAACCGGTGGTAGCTTCACTTAATTGTTATATGACGATTCCAAAGTGCTTGAAAAGCCCACTTGAATAAAGTATATTTTGATTTTGATTTTTTTTAAATAAATTTATAAATATATGTCCTGAAAAAACAACTCTATATAAATCCGGTCAAACCGGCCAATTAAAACAAGGCAAGTCGACGTCGGCCATCTTAAATCTGCAGGCTTGTATTGGCAATATCTGGCGCACCTATTGCACGCGCACCCTGTATGTCGTGGATTTAGCACCGAATGTGAACACGCTGTATGCATACTTAAACGCACTGATACGGCTTGTATAATTTTAGACACATTTTTGGTTGACATTTTGGTTATTCTCAGTTGAAGTTTGTGGTTTTTGAAATGAAATAATTATTTGTATATTGAAAGCATAGAAAGTTCAGTGATTATAAAACGTGAATCTTAACCCGGGATTACGAGTTGACCCAGTGAAAAACACAGCAAATTTTCGTGGAAAAATTGTAAGAAAACCCGCAAGAAAGCATGTTTTTGATGAAAATCATTCAATTCTACCTATGTGTCAATCAAACCGCCTTGGTCGTATAAGAGGTCCCTCTTCTGTACTCGTAAGCAGTACCTTAGAACTGCAGTAGAACATTTGCTACTTATTTATTTTTTACTATATTTATTAATATTTCGTTTCAATTAGCATTTTTATCATAAAAGAACTTCTTGATGGTTTTTTTGTACTTTAACTTAATTGTAATTTTTTAAGTTACTAGGTAAACTACTACGTTTTATATGTTACTAATCTAAAAGTTTATATGTTCCACGTGATCATTTGCCAGGCAACAATTCCATTGTATGCTTATAACCAACCACATGCAAGTCGCTTTGAATATGAGCAAGAAAAATAATCCAAGACTTGATCCCAAAGGGACTGCATACACTAAGATACAACTAAAGAAAGACTTTTTGGTACCCAAAAGTAATTTGATGTAGTTTCAATCAAGTTGTTTTAATATTTTAAAAGTGATCAGATTGAACCTTTCCTTTTTTAACACAAATAAATTATTAATTGTAATTACTCAACATAGGCTTTAGCACTATAATAATTAACAACTCTTCTAACATCATCTGTACTATACAAACAAAAAAACCAAGGTTTTTATTTTATCTCTTGTGATTATTAGTATGACACTTTTAGTACGTAAGATTTTTATTTTTTATGGAATAGGTTGGCGGACTGGGATATGGGCCACCTAATGGTAAGTGGTCACCATCATCCATAGACAATGAAGCTGTAAGAAATATTAACTATTCCTTACATCGTCAATGCGCCACCAACCTTAGGAACTAAGATGCTATGACCCTTGTGCCTGTAGTTACACTGGCTCAATCACCCTTCAAACCGGAACACAACAATACAGCGTACTGTTGTTTAACGGTAGAATAGCTGATGAGGCTTGCCCAAAGCCCTACCACCAAGTAAAAAATTACAAAAGAATTACAAAATATCACTGTTTGATGGTAGCCTTGTCTAAGTGATGTCCACTCAAACTTGCAAAGAGATCTACCAGCGAATCCCTAACTTAAATAACATTCTGAACATTACAAAATGTAGACCATCGACCGCGCAACCAATATGGTGAATATACAACAGCTTATTCTGCTCCTAAATAAATGGGTATTATAAAATAGACGTTAAATTAGATTTTGGACGGCGATGATTATTTATCATCGCAGTCAATAACGCGGTAATGACTGCACTAAATATGATTTAGGATAATGATTAAAAGGATCCCTAATTCCATGATTCATAATGCTATGAACGCTGATATTATTAATTTCGTTTTGTACTATGTTAACGTTCATAATTCTACTAAAAGTATATAAATTAACATATTTGCATTCGTTAATTTTATTAATATAAGTCATTTTATTTAATCGTATTCCTATAAATTTTAAGACTTTAATTTTCATTCCTAACTTGAACCATATAAGGATGTATCATAATTTATATTGCTTTCGATAATTCATTTATTGGATCAACTTATAAGCTATAACATAACATTACACTAATATCTTGAAGGCTGAGTAACGTTTAATATGTCTTACACCTCTGCATGCCGCGAGTGTATTATATAGCTGGATATATTGTATAGTTGAAGGCGTGGGGTAGAACCCATAAACCTAAACCAATATGATTATTTGTAGGCTTGATAGTATGTATGTTTTAAATACACTAATCTCAGGAACTTGTATGTTCAAGCAAAAGCCATAAAAGTAAAGTAAAGTAAATTGTAAATTACCCACTGCTGGGCTTAGGCCTCCTCTCCCATTACGAGAGAGTTTGAAACATATTCCACCACGCTGTTCCAATGCGGGTTGGTGGAATGCACATGTGGTATAAATGTCAAACTATTTAGTTTTTTTTTACTTGTATAAAATAAATAAAATGAACTTGATTATGATCTTACAATATTTTGTACGCATATTTGTATAATTTTATAAAATCGCGAGTATATAATATATATACAATTTGGAAATATTTTATTTATAATTTGACTTCCAAAGACGGTTTTCAGTTACAGCGTTCAAGCTTAGTTATCATAGTTCTCGAACGTGTGCGCAGGGCAGCTGCACTTTTTATATCTTCTCTCTGATAATACAAAGAGATGTAATTCACGTGCTTAGGAGAACTAACACAACTAAACAACCAGCCAGCAATTCAGTAACTGCAAATTTCTTGACAGAAAAAACCAATATGATTTTATATCCATGATATTTGCAATATTATGAGCTAACGATTTGTTATGAACCATGAATGAAAAATGAAAAATGAAAAAAATTGATACAATTCTCCATCTAAAATACCTATAACTTTTATACTTATGTAGACAATTTCAGTAACAATATCTAACGACAAAGTTTACAGTCCATATCCTATTCCTAAACCCGTGCTAAACCGTCTCGTATCACAGTCTACATGGTTTACGGACGCCCATTGTTATAATCAACGCGTATCATGGAATATGTTCATCTTCATACAATGATAACAGCTAACTGGTTATTGTTAGCCAACTATGGTGATTTTGGTATGGTTTTTAGTAGGTGGGACTAGAAAATACGCCACCTTATGGTAAGCAGATCATCACATATAAATATTAGTCATGTTAGAAATACAAGTCATATCTTACATCGCAACTCATAAGCTTATATTGTGAACTAAGATGATATATCCTGTAAATCCAAACAGGAACAAAATAGTATTAAGTATTTCTGTTTAACAGTAATGAAAGTTAATTACACAGGCAAAGTGGCACCAAGATCCACCACCAAGCCACATTAATTTATAATCGCCTTTTTATTCTAACTAATGGTTAAATATCGCCGATCAAAAGATTTCAGTTCAAGGCTCAAGGGTCCTTAGATCAGGCTGATGATAAATTATTGGTTTCTTTTGTCGAAAAATTGGAAGTGTCATCCTGTGCCTCAGAAAGCACGTAAAGCGTTGTTTCGTCTGACGTTGAATGAGGAAATACAGGATGTTCTGTGTAGTTAACTAGTCTCTCTTATGTTAATTATAGAAATATAAACCTGAACAGATTATTGTAGATACAAGGCATTTGCACCCTTATAACCTTTTTCATATCCTGTACTATTAAGATGTATTGTATTTAAATGTTTCATATATGTTTAGGATGATGTCTTTACGACATTCCATCTCGCTGCTTTAATACGCGATAAGTTATCAAGTAACGGCAGAATTTAATTCGACTAAGACAGATATTTCTTAACCGTTCATCAAGAAATGAATTATAAGCAGCCTCAGTATTTTATCGCAAATAGCGAGATTAAATTCATCGAGTAAGTTATGTCTTTTTATTGGTAGGCCTACTAATAGTAACTAATTTCTTACGTCCCTCGTATCTGTAGTTACACTGGGTCACTCATCTCAAACCGGAATGCAAAAATATAAAGTATTTGATGCCGTTTGGCTGGCTTGCATGAACCACCTGCATAATCATCCCAGATCCTGTTTAATTATCGCCTACCATCACCGGTTAGAAAGCAATTTCTATCCATTCATCAATGTTAACATTTTGTATTAAACCACAAATCTAAATTAAACAGTTTTACTTATAAAATATATGTTATAAATCTGATAAGTTACTACACAAAAAATGTTTTTAAGTCGTACAAGTAAAGCTTTTTTTATCTTATTTTTATTACCACATTTACGTTTACTAATAACCAGCGACACCCATTTCATGTCTTCAGGGGTATTACAGTATTACGCATTAGTGTTGCGCTGCGACAGTTAGCCTGTGCGAGCCTCTACCCCGCCGAAAGACGAAGAGGCTACCGCTGCTTTTTTTTGTGGGTAAGTCCGATGGACCTGGGTGCACTCGGCGTCCAGAGTACCGGGGAGTCCCACATACACCCCCACTTTCCATCACGTGGGGGAAGCGGGTAATGCGTGCGAGCCTCCACCGTAATGAAGTTACTGCGTACATAGAAACTCCATACTACTGGTGAAGTTGGGCTAGCGCCGTCACCTTCACTCTTGTAATCTTCGGCGGAGCAAACAGCGAAAGCACTTTCCTCCCAATCCCGCTCCGCTACTTCACTTGTGTCATGACACTTCCCCAGAACGAGAGTATATCCATCCAACACCTATCACTGGCGAGCAATAACAAATAAACCTATACGAACTACGAGGCCTTGATTAAACCAATATTAAAACAGATAAAAGCAATATTGCGAGCAGTAAGTCATTACAAAATATAACTTACGTTATCGCGATTATCTCCGCACTAAGCTATAAAACTAGGACGCGATCATCAAAAACTGGCGAACAGAGAGATATAAATCAAAACGTACCAACGACGCTACTGATTATATTCGCAACGGGGCGATAATGGCGTCCACGGGCATAATGAGCACCGAAAATTGCACTATTTTGATTTAATGACGTAAAATAACAGCAATCAATGCTGGGTCTGTATTGTGAGTTTTAGCAGAACATTCTGATGATAAACGCTGACGTTATTGTAATGATTTATTAAAAACGCAAAATAAAAACGTTTGATTTGTGAAACTGAGCTTATTTTAGCTGTAGGAAACGAAAGAGCTAATTGGCTACGTGTTGATGAAATTGGTCATCGCTTAAGAGATTGCCTTCGTAAGAAATTGTAACCTTTCCCTACCCTGCCTGACACAAACCTGACAAGATGTTATAACCCTTGTGTTTAGGGTTACACTTGCTCAAACCTTCAAACCGGAAGACTACAACGCAATAATACGGAATATTGTTGTTGGGCGGTAGATGCCATTTCTGTATCTGTACTGTACCCCTGACTAGCAAGTAATATTGAATGTTTAGATTAGTAGACACGGTATAAACTAAGATAGACTATAATACAGACATATAGATAAAATAAAATAATATACGATTTATGAAATTGTTTTACCTTATGATATAGTTAAGCCATGGTTTAATTCGTATCGACATAAATGAATTATTATATATTACTATTATAAAATAATTATTTAAGTACTAAAGTTTCTTTTTCAATATATATTTTATTTTTTCAACGGTTATTTTTATAAAATAATGCTATGTCGATAATCTGTTTAAATGAAACAACTAAGAGAAATAAGCAAATAATCCCTTAGTTTCCACCCTTAAGAAAATAATTATTTATTTAAATTAACATGGGTGCTAACTCAAAACCTTGTTTATTCCATAAACAAGTTGTTTCATAATCAGTAACGTTACCAAGACTCATTGAAACTAATCATAAGATATGATGTTATGCTTTGTGCAAGCCCGCCGTACCTACCCAAGGTACCACCCACTCATCAGATATTTTACCGCTAAACAACAGTACGTAGTATTATTGTGTTCCGGTTTGAAGGGTAAGTGAGCCAGTGTAAGTACAGGCACAAGAGACATACCATCTTAGTTCCCAAGGTTGGTGGCGTGTTGACGATGTAAGGAATAGTTAATATTTCTTACAGAGTCGTTGTCTATGGGTGATGGTGACCACTTACCATCAGGTGGCCCATATGCTCGTCCATCTCATAAAAAAAATAATAATCGGTCATTACAAAGAAAGATCGTAAATAATCAACCAATAAATTATTATTCTTAAAATAATATTAAGGAATATGTACATTCGTAGCATTAAATTTATTATCTAATAAGTAACCTCTTAGAGAAATCCAAAATAAGGCCAACAGTCCGTAACACAATAAACCAATAAAATACAAGTATAAATAAAAATAACTGCCCCGATATAAATAAGGCGAGTTCCAGTAGGCGAGTATATCACGGGCTCAGGGTGACGTGTCAGCCATGTTGAGTAATGGCGTCACACAACATAAAATATACAACAAAAACTGTTCTTCCAACAGTTTTGTCCCATATTAAGAATGAGCGTAAACAGAACTTGGATTTGGAACACAGTCAGATTGAAGCGTGGAGTCGACCACATACATATTATTACTAAAAAAATTCATTAAATTTGTATTTACTTCTTCAGTGTATTTAAAAACTATTATTTAAATTTTTACCATATACATGTGTTTTATTTATTTTAAAAACATTATATCACATTAAGATTATTTTAAAGCCTTTGACATAATTAAAATTTGATTCAAAAACACTAGCAAGATTTCAAATTAATAAATTTCATCAAATAGAATAATGGTAAGATAACTAATATATTTTTTATAATGTCTAATCAAGACGCAAAAATGCTTGTAAATAATATAATTTAAAGCTATTCATTAAGACCTTTCCAATGAGCTCAAACACAACATCTTGACATTACAGCAGTGCCAGTTTGTAATACTATAATTGAAGTCACGGAATACTAATTTTGGTTCAGTCAGACCTGTAAAAGTAGCTCACTAGATCAATAGCTACAATTAGAAATAGTATGACATTCAAGTTTCAGTACAATTTTTTCGAAATAATACCTAAGAATATTTTCGATCGAGATTATGAGTAAAAAAAAACTACGACTAAGAGCGTGTCCATTACAGCCTCTGTTCAAAACGCTTCTCCCGAATCAAGCTCAGTTCGCGGGGTAATTCGTTATTTTTATTGTTTTTTGTTATTATCATTCTGTCCCTAGGATTACTGTGTGTGATACACGGCCGGCACTGGATGCGTTTAATTGCCACGGACGCTTTACACTCGACGATAAATAATAAGATTAAGGTACAGTAGATTTGGATGTTTATGAAAGACAATAAGTAAAAACGTAGTTTATGTTCTGCTATTTTCTTTTTTGTGTGATTTAATGTTTTTTTTTTTGCCGACGGTTTTTTTTGCCAATGGTATTAAGTTTGAAATCCTAATAATTGTACTATTTAATATGATATCTGATTAAATTTTTTGTTAATTTAAGACCGAATAAAAGATCCTGTTCAATAATAAAGGCGTGCTTAGACTGTACTCTTATTTTAATGTTTGATATTTTTGCTGTATTACTTTAATTTTTATATTTATCTTATATTAGTTGATAATGTATTGGACGAAGACAAGGTAATTAACAAAGATATTCCTCGTTTGTTAACAATATTAATTTTTATTAAAATATTTACCGGTTAATTTAATAAATGTCGTTCAGAATCCCCTCAATGAAACATTTTTAAAATAAGAACAGAATGTATAAAATCACAGGGTTGTGACATTACCTATCTTATCAGATTACTTCAATGGCAATAAAAAATTCTTGTATTGTCACAAAAGTTAAACAAGCATTCAAACATAAGTTACAATTATAAGTCGGACGATTATTTCAATTTCGAATTTTAAACGCCACAGATAACTTGTAAATTGATTCAATAAATAAAAAATACATATATTGAATTCGTGTTATTTTCGTAGTATTATTTTAAGAAATCATGTGAACAAGTATATGTAAAACATAGACGAAGTATATAAAGATGAATTTAAAAAAAAACACATACATAATAGTTTAAGATACGTGAGTGTGTGCTTGGCATCAAAATTTTTGTTAATTAAAATCATTTACATAAATCTTATAAAAAATAGTGACTTACGATTGTCACATACAGCCATATACATAGATAGAAATTTATTAAATGTACTAGCTAACCCGGCAAACTTCGTACTGCCATAATCGAAATGCTTAAATTGGTCAAATGTGATGTGAATAGAAAACATTGCACGCAGCGAAACTGGTGATATGAACTGTAACAATAAACAATTGATACTTATATTAAAAACGACACTGTCTATAATTTTTTCTATACCTTCAATGACACAGGAATCATGAGGTTGCGTGATAAATTGCCATGTTGCTATGATTAAGTCCTTACAACATAAAATCGGTTATCGGTTCTACGACAAATATGACCAGCTCACTGCTACTTCAGCTTACTTATCCGGTGGGTTATGTCGATGACTTTGATTGTTTGACGGATCACCTCATTTCTGATGCGATCCCTCAGAGAAACGCCGAGCATAAGCCTTTCCATAGCAAGCTGAACGACTTTAAGCTGGTGGATCAGCCTTGCCGTGAGTGTCCACGTTTCGGCTCGTATGTCATGACGGGTAGGACGCACTGGTTGAAGACTTTCGTCTTAAGACACTGTGAGATCGACAATGTAAAGTTTCGACGTAACTCCCCTAACACTACCCAACCCAGCTGAATTCTTTTTTTCACCTCGTCCTCAAGGTTGTTTCCAACTAAACGCAAAGTCTGCCCGAGGTAGACATACATATATTTGAACAACTTCGAGGACGGTTCATTGAACATGATATGGTTTTATCCAAGTTTATCCGTAGGCCGATACGCATAGAAGAATCAGCCAGATCGTTCAGCATTTGTTGTAGGTCCTGCAGCGTTTCTGCCACGATGACGATGTCGTCTGCGAATCTCAAGTGAGAGATGTATTCGCCATTGATGTTGATGCCACGTCCTTTCCAGTTCAGCGTCTTGAATGGAGAAATAGATGTAATGAACTCGTATGTAGCTCACCGCATAGACCATGTATCATATTTTTAACGACAACGTGAAATAACTCTGAATCAAGAGTTTCATCGGGAATTTCAGCTGATATAACGTTATCGATTTGATCCGGAGTAATTTTATGTACCAGCCAAATTAATACATGTGCATGCGGAACTCCCCTTTATGCCATTCAATGGAGTAAATACAATTAAATTAAATCCATAAGTGCTTTCAATTTTTGCCGAAAAACACGTGCTGTAATGTCATGACGGTCAGTTGTCGACTATTCTTCAAATAAATTGTTTTTAATATCATCCCACTGCGGATTACATGTAAATGTAATGAACAGATCCGGTCGACCATTTCGTACATAAGAAATTGCGTCTTGTGCATATTCGTTCATATGCCGTCGGTAACCAATAAACGAAAATGGCAATGTAGTCAATCGCCCGCTGTCATTTACATTAGCATCATTCGCTATCGCATCTTGCAATTGAATATATTCTTCGGATCTTAATTTTACTTGCTTGAACAAAAATTAAAACTTTCAGTTTCCATTTTAGCATACGTATCAACGATGTACTGATGATATAGTTTAACACATCTCGAGATTTAATTTTGTGCTTGTGGACGAACCACCAATCGATACAAATAAAAATTCATGGCAGTAACTTTATTCTGTATATTTAGACATGAAAATAAATGCAAACACTGTACTTTTAAATAATAAATTGAAATAAGACGTATTTATTACCTATTGAAACTGGTCGATGAGTGTATTCATTTTTTAATTAATATTTACTTTTAATTTAACAGCACAATTCCTCATCTGTAAAATCTCCATTAACAAAATGACCCGCTATTTATTGAATTCATTTGTTACAAAAATGTGATTAATGAAGAACCACTCGACCGATTTTGAGCAAACTCCACATAAACCATCTACTAAATAGTCCAAACAAACCCTGAAAATTTAGTTTGGATAGGTGAGCCCGTTCTTGAGTTATAAAGTAACATCGAAAAATGCCACTTATTTTTGTAGAAATAGATTCGAAAAATAGACGTAGCGATGTTTTAAATAATGCAAAATTAATTTTAAAACATCAATGTTTTATTGTCTAACATCAATAATCATAGAAAATCAATGATAATTCTGTAATAAATCTATTTCGAAGGAAAAATAAAGTTGTTTTTTTTTTTATTATTATATTCCTAGCATTTTATCATGCTTACTGACCTTCTAAACCTTCCCTGGACTTCCACCAATAAGTCAAGACCAAAATTAGCCAAATCGGTCCAACCGTTCTGGAGTTTTAGCGAGACTAACGAACAGCAACTCATTTTTATATATATAGATAATTGTATATTCGTAAAATTCAAAATCGCTTATTATACAAAATTATACGCCCCATATGATATAATATAACAATCAAAGCAACGTGTTTAGTTAAAATGAATTTATTATAGTATTTGTTGCTCGTAACAATGATAAAGTGATTTAATTATAAGCTACCTTCGCTTGGAGAGCAACGTGAGGGCGTTAATATATTATTATTATCGTTTATACTTTAAATAACAAACGTTATAGTTATTATATCATTAATTACATTTATAGCTATAGCATTTGCTTTGTTATATATGTATATCTTCTGCGTCGACTTCTAAATCTATCGGTTTACCCCATTTGTTATATATGTATATATAGTTGTTTATGTTTAGCATTCATGTTAGTTTTTCAATCGTAATAAAAGTAGTTTTCAAAGTATATTAACAAATCCTTAAAAAAAATATGAGACAACATCACATACATTACTCTGATCCCAATGTAAGTAGCTAAAGCCCTTGTGTTATGGAAAATCATAAGTAACGAAGGTACTACAAACACCCAGACCCAAGACAACATAGAAAACTAATTATAATCTACATCGACTCGGCCGGGAATCGAACTCGGCGTGGCGTACCCATGAAAAGCACTCGACCACGAATCCTTAGAGTCAAACAGAAAAAAAATATCTTAGTTTACTTCATTAGTGTAATAAACTGCCTATTTAATTTTGTTTGATTTTGTTATCTCAAACTTAATCCCTTGACCATAAAACATCGAAACGTTTCTGAATTAAGAAAAACAACAATTGTTTATTTGTTTATTATAAGCATTCACTAATTTATTAATGACAATTTTTTTCAAAGGAGTAAAAATGGTCATTTACTTAATATATTATTTTGTAATTAACAAATAAGGTAAATAACTATCCAAACAAACATATACGAACTCATTAACAAATGAAGTGAAATGGCAAACGCGTCACGCATTATTCATCAACAGGTGTGAAAGGGAGAGAAATACTGTCATCTCCAATTAATATAAGAATATGAAAAATCAACGTCAGTCCCAGTTGAATTCACGCTATCGAAGGAACCGTTGCAAAATCTCACTATGAGTACATTAATTGATAACGACACGATATTATCAGAAAACGAACAATGGAAAAGATTGGAAGAAGAATGGGGTAAACCGATAGATCTAGAAGTCGACGCAGAAGATGATTCACCAAGAATAAAATCAGCTTACAGCACCTTAGATCTGAAGGGAACTACGTTTGATTCATCGTTTCTATTCAAGAAAGTAAGAAGGAAAATTGGAAGACAGCTATCCAAGAAGTCCACATCATCAGCTTTGGAATACAACGATTTCATCAGTAATTTGAAAGACGATCCGAGCAGAGAATCATCCAAACAGTTTTATTTCATCAACGGTCAGCTCGTATCGGCTGCTTCCATCGAAAACATATGCGATACGATCGATGATATCTTCAAATCGATCGATAAACTATCGACAGTTACAAGTACTGTTCGAAAGGAGAAATTTCCAGATAAAGTCCAGTGTAGTATATCAGCGACTGACTTATCATTTGACTCAGACACCGAAGACACAAAATACAGTGAAATCGAGAGGCATATCGAAGAAGCGTTTGAAGAGTTCAATTCCATATCAGCTATAGATGCCATCGACCAATCGACCTTGGATTCTGTTACGACGCTGGTTCAGAAATTCAGTTCAGTGTTAAACGATCCCGTTATACAATGCAGTCCAAGGCGACGAAGGCAGTGCTGTGATAAGTTCAAGGAACTGGCGGATTTTTGGAAAAATCGTGCTTTTGAGTGTGATTGACCAAACATGAGGGTAGGTTGATATTTATTTATATAAATTAATTTAGCATTAGAATTAATATTTCCGTATATTTCATAGTGTATAACGTATGTACAATCCGTACGTAACATTCGTTTAATTTCAGCTAGTGTAATTTATATTTGTGACCTTACAAACATATAATTAAATATAGGTACTGTTAATTAAAATATGTTAAGATTTCAAATGAATTTAGTTACTATGATTATTTTATATTTATCAAATAGATATGTATATACAATATTAAAATGATTTTTAATTTTATCGAATTTATGAAATGTTTAATTTGTTGTAATGAATTCTCACAAACAATCTTAATTTAATTAGTGTAACTTAGTATGTTATAATCGTATAAAATCATTATATTGTATACGAATGTCTTAAGTTTATGTAATTGAAAACAAGTATTATTGTAAATGAAAACATATATTTTAAAATAAATACAACTACGTTTAATATAAATATATGTTGAGTTTCATTTTGATAAATCAAGTAGATTTTTACTAGCACTTATGAATCGCCATTTAACAACTACATATATTAAGTGGAGCTTCGTTTCGGAAAGTAGATTCTACCAAAAATAATCGACAAGATACTCAGTAGTTACTTTTTTCAACATTTTAAAAATACAGTCATGTATTTTTTTTAATTTAATAACATTTTTATTATCATAATAATTAAAACATTAAATGCTTAAATATAGGTATACAAATATGAATTAAAAATAAGTTACTTTATAAATATTGACCGCGTGAAATGGTGGCAAGAATGAATTAGTTAGATACAATAATATGTATGTGTGAATAAATATGTCAGTTTCATCCGCTAATCTATACATATAATAAAATTGGAGTGTCTCTGTATACACGGTACATGTGCCAACATAACATTTACATTTTTTTTCCTGTCTGTCTGTTTGTTCCGGTGAATCTCTGGAACGGCTAGACCTATTCTGACGGGTCTTTCACTGGGAAAAAACTGATGTAATAAGAAGTAACTTAGGCTACATGTATTTTGTTAAATTCAAACGCGTACAATCGCGGGCACAGTTAATACTATTGACTTGAGATGAAATTCAAGTTCTTGAGAGAAAATAGCTTATAAATATTCTATTATATTGTTTTCAAGAACGATTTATAATTTCGAACTATCGGCCAAATCCCAATAGCAAGTATCAATAATACTTAACAACTTTGTCACAGTTGTAGAGTACAGCCAGCATAAACAAGACTAACACACCTATTACTTAATTACCTGAACAGTACAACAAATAGAAATTCATGGTTCATTAGCCAAAGCGTGGTACCGTTCGTCCACGGTGCAAGTTGGACCTTAAATCATGAGCTGTGCCTGTGGACCGCTGCTTGGAAACATACGGGAGGGTTAAAACGTCGCGGTTCACGAGGAATACGCTGATCGATAGTTTTAACAACATATATAGTATAAATCTGACATAATAATAAAGTTTATAATATAAAACACAAATTGAGATAACATATGCAATTAATATGAAATACGTTCAATTATTTCTAACATGAATTTAGTACTATGCACTTGTAGTATCAATGAATATTTTAACTGAGTTAATTTATTTAATCATGAGATACACAATTCTTTTTTTCTATTTAGATTAAATAAAACATGCGTAAATAGATACATAACTATATATGTATATTAACTATATATATTAATCCACCAACCCGCATTGGAACAGCGTGGTGGAATATGTTCCAGACCTTCTCCTCAAAGGGAGAGGAGGCCTAGCAGTGGGAATTTACAGGCTGTTGTTGTATTAATGAGTATATGCATATTACACACATAAAGAGTATTGTTTATCTGAGTAATGTATCTCTGGGATATCTTATATACATTATTATATAATGACGTTATCTTTAACAGATAGATATAGTTATAAAGAACCATTAATGATTATAACGCAGCGTTCACGCTCGCAATATTAACCCGTGTGTCATCAATATCCCGCGCACTGACCGTAAGCAGAAACTTATTCCTGTTGTTCATGAGAGTTGGACAGTTTGTCAATTTATGAGGCCGGCACAATAGCGTACGAGTGAAGGCAGATTTGGTTAATTGAGTTACAGGAGTTATGAGCTAAGAACATTTTAGCTAATTAGACAATATATACCATCTTTTGTTGTCGTTTTGAATCTAATATATGACTTTGATAGCACTTTTATGGTAACATAGCGCAAGTTTTGAACCCATTGCGTTTATTTGATATCAGCGATGATCCAGAAGAAAATGAATTTGGTAATTTCATTGACGAATCTCTTGAAAAGACTGGTTGTCCAACCAATGTAAGTTGGCGAGGAAGAAAAGTTTTTTTTTAATTAATCTGTGTTGCTTATGGTTAAGCTGGATTGGTTTTCCATAAACGTTAGGGTAGTTTTAATAGTGGTACTCAAATTAAGGGCATTGATGGATATCCTACAATAAATTACATTTTAATGCAAGATATTATTAGTATTCTCATGCTCATAATCTTAACTAGTATTAAAAATTCGATGTATTTTTTGTTTTTTGTTACGTCTTCAAGTCTTGCTTCTTTTAAGTCAACTACTTAATCGTCAATTGATTTGCATACACCTTATCAGGATCAGATATTCACGTACCAGAATACATTCACTACCTAAAACCAGAACTCCCTCGAGGAAAATACATTTTTCTTAATATTCAAAAGTCAAAGTCTTTATTCAATATGGCAGTGGTATACTTGCTTATGCGGTAAAAGAAAACATCGTGAGGAAACCTGCATGTGTATAATCGAATTTCTGCCACATGTGCATTCCAATGCGGGTGCATTGGAAGAGCGTGGTGGAATATGTTCCAAACCCTCTCCTTAATGGAAGAGGAGGCCTTATCCCAGCAGTAGGAAATTACTTACTTACGTTACTTTACTTCACTTATACATGCTTATTGGTTGTGAAATGTTTAATTTAGCGGATAATTAAATGACGTTTAATATTATAATGAAACTAGCGATCCGACCCGGCTTCGCACGGGTGCAATACTGATACTAAATATACTACAGAATTTGTTTATTGACGACATCACATAGCAAACTTTTAAAATTATCAGTGTTTCTTTACTATATTGTTCATGTATTATATATACAAACCCCTATTAAAAAAACCGCAGAAAAAAACCTTCAGCCAAGAAAACCCCATAGTATATCTATCAAAAAACAATACGATATACTTTAAGATATAGGTATGTTTTTTACAAATTACCTTTTATAGGATAATATACTGGGGCTCAATCAAGGTATAGCTTCTTTATACCTTATTTATATCTATATATTATGAACAACTATTCTTTTCTTACTAGATATTAATCACTAAGTATCACACTCGTGTAAACCGTCTTACCGTAGTCCGCTGTCATGATAGCTGTATTCTTTAAATTTTTTAGTGATTATCTAAAAAAATGGTATAGTAACTTGATATAATACCACAAAAACCCCAGGTGAATCTGTTTTTTTTTATTATTGTATAGGTTGGCGGACGAGCAAATGGGCCACCTGATGATAAGTGGTCACCATCGCCAATAGACAATGACGCTATAAGAAATATTAACTATTCCTTACATCGTCAATGTACCACCAACCTTGGGAACTAAGTTGTTATGTCCCTTGTGCCTGTAGTTACACTGGCTCACTCACCCTTCAAACCGGAACATAACAATACTGAGTACTGTTATTTGGCGGTTGAATAACTGATGAGTGGGTGGTACCTACCCAGACGGGCTTGCACAAAGCCCTACCACCAAGTAAAAAAGTTTTTAAAAGTTGTTAAAAAAGTTTTCGGGTTTTTCATTAGCCTCAAGTCGACGACCTCCGTGGTCGAGTGGTGTTTACACCGGTTTTCATGGGTACGCCACTCCGAGGTCTCGGGTTCGATTCCCGGCTGAGTCGATGTAGATTATCATTAGTTTTCTATGTTCTCTTGGGTCTGGGTGTTTGTAGTAACGTCGTTACTTCTGTCTATCTTCCATAACACAAGTGCTTTAGCTACTTACATTGGGATCAGAGTAATGTATGTGATGTTATCTCATATTTATTTATTTATAAGTCTGAAAGTTGGAACTGTGTACATTGCCGTGGCTCGGAAAGCACGTATAGTTGATAGTCCTCTATCTGAACTCGTTCTGGTAGGATTTGCAAACATCTGATTATAAGAACAGAAACTGCACCCTTGTTTGTGCACTTAATCGTCCTACTCATTGGTCTTTCCTTGAGATTAGCCAATTCGGCCCAATTCGGTAAGCACGTCACCATCATAATCTGTGTCACATTTAATGTTTACTGGTGAGTTTCGAATTGTCATAGCTATCAAAAGCAATAACAAGAAATTTGAAACTATATGTTACAGTTCACTGGTTAATAATAATTATTAACTAGCGACCCCGGCTTCGCACCGGTACCTGAAATGTATCGTTATATAAGTGTAAAATTTTAACCCAATCCGTTTAGTAGTTTTTTCGTGATAGAATAACAAACATACATACATCCTCAAAAACTTATCCCATTTACAATATTAGTAGGACATTTACTCCTGTTTTTAAGGCTGGATTACAATTAACATATTGCTCAAAGCAATTATATTCAAAGGTTTTCTTACCTTAAATACTAATCTGATTGTTATTTAGTTATATTATTGTTATTAATTAATTTAACACTTGCAAAGTCGAGTCCAGTATTCTTTATGTGATATTATTTTGACACATTTCATATATAATAATAAAACCGCTGAACGGGGCGGTCACTTCGCAAAAGTTTCCTTGAAAAACAAAACAGTATCGCTCCATTAGTGACGTCACAGCCCACGGGCCCGCTCTCAATCAATTTGGATGAAATCACCGGAGTGAAGTGTTTTTTAATTAATTTTATGAGTGAACAGCGCTCGGTTACAGGTATGAAAGAGATGAATGGTTTCTATTTTATTTTAGTCTATTATAGAATATGGATTTTTTTAAAGGAAAGTTCTATTATTATTGAGAATGCACCTTGCATTAAATATTGAGATTCAATGAGGTAAGTAAGTATGGAAATTATAGTTAATAACCTAATATTATAATGTGTTATAAGTGTATTCAATGTTATGTAAATATACAATTAACGATGTATTTATTAATATTATTTGTTTCATTTAAAATCATTTTTTTGATTATAACTAGTGTAACATAAAAAATCATGTTTAAAAATTAGCGTAACAATTTTTTTATGTCCAATCCTCTCCACTCCACTCTTGTCCGCACGACATCGTCGTCCACGCACTAATTCAATATGGCCGACGTAAGCCATTTGCGTTCGCGCTTGACGCATCGCCCGTGAAAAAATCAATTACGATTTTTTGATAGCGGTGACCAGCTAAGTCAGTATGGAATACAAATATTATTTTTATAAGGATAATAATTTAAGCAACATGCATTAGCTTTTACAAAACCAAAATGTACTCTATTCAAGTAGGCTTTTACAAGCACTTTGATTCGCCATTTTACAAAATATATTAAGTGAAGCTATCACCAGTTTAGAATACAGATTCTATCGAGAAGAACCGACAGTAAACTCAGTAGTAACTCAGTAGTAGTTTTATTTTTACAAGCCCTTTAGGACGGCGGAAAATGACTATTTATTAAGTACTGAAAACTATCAACCAAGCTAAAGAAATCAATTATGAGATATAATCTCATACCTTAAAAGTATCTAATAGATTAAGATACTTTTAAGATGCAAAACAGACGTCGCATTACTTACAAGTATAAAAATTCCAGTTTTTCAAATTAAAAATATCTATATTATAACGAAACGTCAATTATAGCTTAACTATTTATTAATAGCATTAAGGCTTATGTTAACTATCCAGTGATATTCCGAAGACTTGAAGTATAAAAAAGCTTGTAATTTTTTTTATAAAAGCCTCTTCCACAATGAGCTGACTGATGCCTTCTATAATAGACACTTTTAGTGGCGCCATTTCGCATGACACAATCTGTCATATATACACAACACCAAACAGAAGCCTTGTCACGTGGGCAGGAGAGACAAGCCCTGGAAATAAGAAAGCGTATTCGATATTTAAATATATATTTCTTTTTTTTTTTTAAGTGCAAAAATTAATGGCATTAAGAAATTTTTATGCCTGTAAATAAATTTGATTTATTTTAAAGTATATTCATTAGTAAGACTAAAATATGTTATGTTATGTTATATTTGGATAGCAAGAAAGAGTTAAAGTGGAACTATTTAACAGATACAATTATTAATAACGATTTTGTACTATATGTTCAATAGTTCCAGTTCAGTCGTTTGTGTGGAACTGGCTTAAAATTATGTTGTAATTTTTCATCATTATCATCAGCCTGTTGTTGTCCACTGCTGGACATAGGCCTCTCCAAGCGCACGCCACTGTGGTCTTTCTCCGTTTTCTAACTAATCGCTAAGTATGAAGAGTAACATATTTCAATATCATAATTAAAACTGCTCGAATATTAAACACGAAAGCGCTTTGTAAATCACGGATCCATTAGACGCAGGTGCGCAGAATGCGCATGCGCAACTTATATGCAATTTACAACGAAACACTATAATAACGAGTAATGGCGTTGCTTAAAATTAATTCATTACTTACAGTTTCAACATCACCGTGAAATAACTTGTGGTATTTGAAATTAATTGAAAATTAAGTCTTTAATATCAATACAAGATATCAAGATATATGAATAAATTCGTAACCCCTTCTGTCCCTTTGCATGTGGTACAGAGAACATTTTTGAGCAATGGTATACGTATAAATAATAAGATACCGGGATATATAATCAATTTACTATTAACAAAATTTTAGAAAGTTTATTAAGACTTAATTAATAAAGGTAAAAAAAGTAAAGTAACAGCCTGTACATTTCCCACTGCTGAGATAAGGCCTCCTCTTCTATTAAGGAGAGGGTTTGGAACATATTCCACCACGCTGTTCCAATGCGGGTTGGTGAAATACACATGTGGCTGAATTTCTATGAATTTTGTCACATGCAGGTTTCCTCACGATGTTTTCCTTCACCGCTGAGCACGAGATGAAAACAAATTAAGCACATGAATCAGCGGTTCTTGCCTGGGTTTGAACCCGCAATCATCGGTTAAGATGCACGCTTTCTAACCACTGGCCCATCTCGACTTACAAAATTAACAAAATTTTAGAAAGTTTATTACGACTTCATTAATAAATGTTTCTTTTTATTGTATTATATATTATTATGTAGCTCGTACAGCTTGGCCATAACTTCTTTTTGTTTTGTTGTCAAGGAAAACGTTGTTTTTAGTATTTATTAATCACCATAGATTAGGTGCGTGAATACTTCAGTTAAATGGACACGTTATATTCGCCGAGCCATATCCGGTCTAGAATAAAAATATAAATTGCTATTAATTGATCGCGCTGTGGCTATTGGCATGTCGCTCTGGGTACCCAAACCTATTAGATATTCTCCTGCCAAACAGTAATACTAATTGTTTTGTTCCGCTTTGAAAGGTGAGTAAGCCAGTGTATCGACAGGCACACGTACATATTACGTCTAACTTAAAAAATCGTTATATTTTTATCAAATTTTCAATATGTAATAAAATTCAGCAGACATTTTTAACTTTGCGTCTTCGTAAATTCAAATCGTTTATAAAAAATACATTGGTAAAAAAGGCGCATTACTCGATACAAGATTTTGTAGATGATAAAAAAGCGTGGAATTAATACCTGTTGACTTCCACACAGGATATATTAATTTAAATAATTGTATTAACTAACATGACTTTGTATTTTTTAAATGTTGAAAAAGAGTAACTACTGACTTTCTTGCCGGTTCTTCTCGGTAGAATCTACTTTCCGAACCGGTGGTAGCTTCACTAAATTGTTAATTGACAATTCAAAAGTGCTTGTAAAACAACATAAAGTTTATTTTGATTTTGAATAATGCATATGATCGATCCGATCGAACCACTGGCTAAACATTAACATTTAAAAGTTTGAAAGTTGACAAAAGTTTAATCACTAGTAAAAAATGATCATTGATGCATTCATGATTCCGAATATATTGGCACAGGTTATCAAACAATATTACATCACACCACGAAAGTAAATAAAAAATAAAGGTAAATCAGGATGTAACAAATACTTCCCATTAACGCTGAAGCTCGAACAAGCAGCGATCAAGCACTCCATCGGTAGATGTCGGCCGATGTCGACGCACGCCCACAAATTAATTCAGTTAACGCCGCTTACCGGGCATCACCTGGACTCCCAACAAGGCTATAAAAATACTGGAATAAACAGGATACTATATTTGACATAAAAAAAAACAAGAATATTTTGTCGAATTAATTAAACGCATCTAGGTATAATGTTTGTTCAAATCTGTCTTTAAAAATGTTAAGTAACGATTTGACGAATAGGTATTTTCTGATAAGCAAATTTAAGCCTTATCGAAAAGTCAAAAGATTGACTTTTAAGTATTGGATTAAAATAACTTATTATATTTTAGAACAATTGTGTGCTTATTTATGTGTATTAAAATGGTAGCTGTGGACCCATATCTATGTGTCATATTATGTCAAGGTACCGTTAGGATAATATTTTTTTTTTTATTTTCAGGCCTATTCCAGTATAAAAGAATCTATCAATTTACGCTGACAGTAAAGCGATGTGAACACAGCCGCGAATTAGACAAGACTGCTAAGAGATATGGACCACATACGTCACGTTGGGGCAAATGTTTGTATGTTGGGTCCAAGTTGACAAATATCGTCATGTGTCTATTTTCAATATTAACAAATTCGCGTGCACAATATCATTGAAAGTGAAATATTTGGGTTTGGATTTCGGTGTCTGGTGTATTTTGTTATAACTATTCACCATCCACTATAGACATTCCTTACATATATTCCACCGCTATTGGCACCACCGTCCTTCGGAACTGATATGATTTCAAAAGCCCTACCAGCGAGGTAAAGTGTTAAAATGAATTATTAAGCCAAGGGAATTATAAAATTCACACCTCACGCACTTATCATTCAATCAAATAGTGTTTATAATTTACGTCATTTAAAAATAAATAAATGGAACACGCGTGAATGAGACACCAATGTTAAGTGGCCAACACCGCCCATAGACAATGGCACTGTATAGAAATATTAATCATTCATTAGGTCAATGTGCCACCAACCTTGAGGAAAAATATGTTATATCCAAAGCATAAAACAACTATACTGAGTAATGCTCATTAGTGGTAGAATATTTGATGATTTTGTGGTACTTACCCAGACGGAATAACACAACGCCACACCATGTTCAAACAATTTTTAAAATTGAATACATTATTGTAACTTTCGATCGTATTTTTTGTTAATAAAAAACATCTATTTACGGAACGTTTTTTCTTATTTTTGAACTGAAACATCAAATCATATCTTTCACATATCACAGTCCATATCAATATATAACAACGGAGACCGTTCGTGTATTGTATATACTTAAACACAATACATAAACGCTGTACCGACTAAATAACGCACGTTTTAATTTATTATTAAACTTGTGCAAGATGCACTTGCCGGGACCAAGTTTCGATACAACGGGACTATAAATTAATAAGGCGAACTGGCGGACACGTGATATATTGGTATTAGATGTTAATGGCGGCGCTTGGGGTTGAGAGTATAATATATACAATGTCGTGTTCAATATTTGATATTAATTATAATTGATTTTTTTTGTTTTGTTTTTATTTCCATCCGAACTTATAGATGCCGCAAATGTTTTTAATGGGATTGTTCATCGAAGTCAAGACTCCGGAAGTATCTAGTAGGTACTTGGTGGTAGGGCTTTGTGCAAGCCCGTCTGGGTAGATAACACCCACTCATCAGTTATTCTACCGCCAAATAACAGCACTCAGTCTTGTTGTGTTCTGGTTTGAAGGGTGAGTGAGCAAGTGTAACAACAGACACAAGGGACATAACATCTTAGTTCCCAAGGTTAGTAGCACATTGACGATGTAAGGAATAGTTAATATTTCTTACAGCTTCATTGTCTATGGGTGATGGTGACCACTAACCATCAGGTGGCCTATATGCTCGTCCGCCAATCTATAAAAAAAATAAGATTTTTTGTCTGGGGTCAAATGTATCTATTGAATTATTTGTATGACTTCATTTTGTTGTTATTTCGTGGTATATTTAAAATAAAAGTAAATATAATTTTGAGTATTAAATACGAATCATTTGTTTGATTTAATATTTTGTATAAAATAGATGACTTAAGAAAGATTATAAGCTTACCGCAGAACATACCGATGTGTGATTATAAGCAGAATCTGATAACAATCAATACGCATATGGCGTATCAAAAGGGCGTATCACCATAGGTCGGACAAACAATAGCATATAGTATATATACATAGTTAATCTAAAGAACATAAGAACTATACGAACAATACATTTTGTTATTAAACCCTAAAAATAACTATCGGTAAATCATATATGTTGGTTGATATTCGAGAAATGTATTAAAACTATTTAAAAAATATTATTTTATAGTTTCAGTAATTCTAATTGTGTTCTATTGTATTAAAGAAAAATATACTATTTAAATCACAAGTAGGCCAATGGGTAATAATAATGAGTGTTTTGGTAATTGAAAAATAAATGCACGTGTATGAAAACCCTAACGTTAAAACATGTATCACGTATTACCAACCAACAACAACATAACACACCAAGACTAAAGAAAAAAACATGTATGAGTTTCGAAATAATTGTGCCCGTTTTTTTATATACGCACGAAAAATACCTAAATAATATTTACACAATAATTAACAATAAAATAAATAAATATTTCAATATTTCACAGATCATATCACGCTAACGAATTTAACAATTTCAACCAACCAAAATTATTAGCACATAAAAAGCAATAATATCTACAAAAGGATATTAAAAACGCATGTTTATGAAAAGGCTATTCAAAACTTGATAATATTTTATACTTAATACATTACGTAACGGGTTTCATATAGCTCAACGCGAACCTTATCGTCCGTGGTATCAGCTAGCATCATCGCAAACGCACGATGCACCTGGGATTGCATTAGCGCTGACATATTTATGTGCATATTCGCTATAATTACGAACACTTTGCACCGTAATGAGTGCTATAGAAACGTTACAACATATAACGTGTGCTATAAAAATATCCCCCATATAAATTTGTTATAAGTTTGTTATTTTTAAACCAGAATGTTGAATCGAGATTTAAGGTTTTTTTTTTTTCATTGTGTCAAAATAGTTGATATTTGAATTTATGCAAGTAAGATATTGAAGAGTGACTTTATTTTTATTTTATATGTGTGTAATTCTTAAATAAAAGTAACCTAAGTTACTTCTTACTACATCAACTTGCCATTGAAACCATAAAACATTTTAGGTTTGACATTACAATTTAATTATTACTCATCCGCGTTTGATGATGACATTTATAATTTATTGAATACTACGACTTACTATTTAAATATTAATTTTTTTATTTATTATTTTTTAAATCTAAAAGTGTCTGAAGAATTATAGTGTGGCGTTATATGCGAACATCTTGCCTGGAGAAATAATTAATTGTGCGGTATTTTAATCATGTAAATATAACAATCAAATTTTATAATAACTTAAAAAGAGTTTTAAGCAGAGACCCTATGATCCCGGGTTCAAACCCCATATCGATAAATAACTTAATACTTTATAATATTATAGTGTGAAGATTAATATAACCAATTTATATAATTCACTGTGTTCATGTTATTGCCTCAAAAATATATTTGCATGTACAGAATGTCTATGAAAAAAGTATTTCATATTTGTACTGTATTCAATAAATAAATACGTAAGTTAATAATATATACTTGAAAAATATATATGTTGTTTAACTTAAAACACAATTAGCCAGTCACCTTAAGTAAATTTGATTGTGAGTGGCCTCAAATTAATCTAACGCCTAACACACTAACAACGGAGTGGGATGACCATTCTTCATTAGCACAAAGGAACTCGGCTTTTGTCTCGCGACCATTCATTTGTGATTGTTCACTACACTCACTGAGACCCGGCCCGGCTGGCCTATTCTGGAACTCACGTCTACACAAACCGATTACAAAAACTTACTTATGTGTCTTATACCATCAAAGTAATGTTTGAAATGTATTTCTAATAATATATTTCACATGTGTATATAATAAAAATCGTTATTGGGTATCGCCATATTGTGACGTCATGATTTAAGAAAAATATGTATTTGGAGGCCTACGGATAATGTGCTCATGAAAGGCATGACAACGACTTGGGTGCGGAATGAGTAGATTACGTCAAAAAGTATTCTGGTGTCCCATTAACATCCTACTGGGAGTGAACATGTTTATTTTAAAAAATTGAGTTGATGGTGACTACATATGACAGATTTCATCTGATACATTCATGATGCAAATTATGATACATAGATTGATGAAATATACAAATTTGACTCACGTAATTAATTAATACACTTACCTCGAAAATCTAATTGCTGAGAATACACTCGTAGTCCTTTATACTTAATCAGAAAATGTAAGAAATATATAAATCAATCCTATTAATAAAACGATATATAAGCCAATGCGTCACCAACCTTGGAACCTGATGTTATGTCTCTCATGCCTGTAGTTACATTGACTGCCTAACTCTTCAAATCGCCAAACAATCATTAGTATTGATACTTGTCATTTTGCTATTTAGTGTTAGTATTGACGTTTATTAAATATTATATGATGTCTGTAAATTGATTTAATTTGATATTATATTTAACGACGCATGAGCCAGATGACCGAGCCGAGATGGCCCAGTGGTTAGAATGCGCGCATCTTAACCGATTTTTGCTTGTTTAAACCCAGGCAAGCACAACTGAAAACTCATGTGCTTAATTTATGTTTCTAATTCATCTCGTGCTGGGCGGTGAAGGAAAACATCGTGAGGAAACCTGCATGTGTCTAATTTCATCCAAATTCTGCCACTTGTGTATTCCACGAACCCGCATTGGAACAGCGTGGTGGAATAAGTTCGAAACCTTATTCTCGAAAATAGGGGAGGCCTTAGCCCAGCAGTGGGAAATATACAGGCTGGTTATAAAACAACGTATGTCACTTGTATTTGTTTTATGGTTTTAAGCTGTTATTTAAAACGAAATGTGAATAAAAATCTTACACTCTTATAAACAGATAAAAACTGACATATTTAAAAAAAAAAAACAATATCAAATTGAAAACGTAATGCTTACAAAATGACCCACGCCGTCAGAATAATCCCGCTGTCGGAATGGCTTGATCCCTGTCAACAAATCCACAATACAGCCTGACTCGGTGTCACCCCGGCACAACAATGAAATGATTAATGTCCGCTATCGGCCCGAGATTCGATTCGTAAGTGTGGCCTGCATTATTAATATAGACGTTAATGGTCTTACTATAATGGTTCGGACAATAGTCTAGTGCATGCCTGCCTTTATATTGATTCTCTTAATATTCACGAAGGAAAAGGTAGACTTGAAACTGCAGATAAGTCCGAGAATATAATAGTTGTCAATTGGGCAAAATTTTGAAAAAAAATGTTCCAGTTGATCATAAGTAAACAGATTAAATATTATGTTGTTGAGTTAGTAATATCTAGTTTAAATTATTGGTAACAATATTATAATCATAAGAGATTTAAGAAGTTTCGATTTTGTAATGTAAAACAAATAGTTTGTAGGTACTTATTACTGTAGGGAGGGATTACTGCATGGAAACGGATATATTTAATTTCATTGTATTGCTATTTATTAACGTTGGTTTATTTGAAGAAAGAATCTCAGTGTTCATTAAAAGGATATATTTACTATTGGTAAAAATTATCAAAATATAATTTATTTTTGAAGAGGATTTATTTTTATTTAAGCATATAGATACAAAATACCTACATCTGCTCAAGATTAAGATAAGCTTTGAAGATAAATGTGTTGTATTTCTGTAATCAGTCAAAAAAAGGTAAAATAAAAAAAACGACTCGTATATTTTTTGTCCAGCCTCTGTAATCCGACGTCAGCTGCCGCTCTGGGCTGACGTTCGTGTCATGGATTATACTTCTGATAAGCACTGACGTGGCAAAACGGTGCAAATGTACCTTAAAAATAACCGTTTTTACTCTCAGCGATGGGGAGTAAAAAACTAAGATCGCTTTGAATTGTAATATCTCTTTAAACTCCCAAACGATTCTAGGTTAGTCATAAAAATAATGTTAATTGCAATAGTCTGTGTTTTCTTTTATTGCTTAATAATAAATTTGAAAAACATTAATTGAAATAATTGAGAAAACCAAAGGAAATCTCTTCAATTAGACTCGCTAAACGCCAACCTATTCTAGGCAAGTGACAGAACAAACTTCCCGCACCGGCACTGGCTCAAACCGCCTTAAACTGGTTTACGCCTGGTGTGAACCGGTTCAAGCTAGCTTAGCTGAATTTACATAAACTTCTAGTCTTAGGTTTGCCGTAATAGTGCAGTGTTTATTTAGTTGTTCTATAAGTGTTTGGAATATTTCCACTATATATATAATTTCCATAATATGATTTTATGTAAAATCACTAAAAAATATCGTTGTTATTTGTTTATGGTCATCTAAGGGGAATTTTATCAATTTTGAAATTAGAACTTGTTCTTGAATTAAAATTAGTTATTTTCTTAAAATGAAATTAAATAGATATACAAAATGGACAAGTGATTTCCTAACCCTCGCTTTTACACCAATGCACAAGTGCAGTGATCCAAAACAAACTAACACCTATCACGGTGCATTAAACCTGGTGGAATCTTTACGGGTACATTTGGGACATTTGCGATTCTATGGAGCCACAGTGACATTTCGCTAAAAGGGTACGGTAATTGTCAGGCTCTTTTATTTTTACCCGGCTTAGTTTACGCCTCGCTGATTCTAGAACCATATCGTGGATAAATTACCTCGTAATAATTTGTAATAGTTCTGGTAAAATGTCGACTTTGCAA
Organism: Vanessa cardui; assembly: GCF_905220365.1. Classification (NCBI taxonomy): domain Eukaryota; kingdom Metazoa; phylum Arthropoda; class Insecta; order Lepidoptera; family Nymphalidae; genus Vanessa; species Vanessa cardui. The sequence continues at coordinate 13,659,778 of NC_061133.1, read as the reverse complement.
TTTATATATTAACAACTCAGAAGTTGTCACTTTATTTTTACATAAGCACTAAGCAAAAAAAGTTTTATTTTACTTTTTAATTCACTTTTATAATAAATTATTTGTTCCTTATTACATACTACGCATAAAATGTTGACTGATTTATCTAAAAGTGGTGAAACGCGTGAACCGCAAACCAAACACGGTAGCACAAAGTTTGCGAACTGGATTGCAACGGATTACGCCAGTCTCCGGCGACGCATACCGGTTAGAACCGGTGGGTACTGTTTAGAGGCAGTTAGTCAGGTGAGATCGTCGCGAGGTTTACAATTGGTATTATCGCTGTGCAATTGCGGTGGGCGGGAATATGAATGCTAGTTAGTAGTTAGATGCTAATCTGCGGCTTTTGATAGTCGCGTATTTTATATGCATCGTATAGTCCTTATTGTTTTAAAATTTTGCAGTCTAGTTTAACCGATTAATTGTATCTCATCTCCAATAATATGTTTTTTTTAAAGGACATAATTATTTGAGTTTGAGTTTTTTATGTTATTGAGATCTAAAGATGAAAAGTGAAGGACCTTGACTATTGTTCTCGATAGTTTATTGATGTCTAATTATTGATATAATTATTATTATATTCATTGTTTCTTAAAGCTATAGAATTACATAAATATATATTGTATCTACAAACAAAACATTTCACGGCCGAGAGCACAAGTATCATTAGATATTTAACAATCAACTACACAGTACCACCAATTGTATAGATTTACAAATTTGCTTTTTAGAGTAATCACCTTTTTTTGGTGTGTAAATAAATATAATTTTTTATTTAAGCCAGGTTGGCTACAATGCCACTAAATATGTAATATATTAAATAAATTATATAACAGTTTTTGAAACTCCAAATACTTTAACATCACTTGCCTTTAGTGAATACGTATTTTATACTAGAGCAATGATTACGATAAGTTAAACTGTACATTCGAATAAGATAAATCATTAGTAATCTACATTACCTACATTTGAATTGGAGCGATTCAAATCATCAATTTGCCTAACAGGATACAGGCAATCCAGCTGAAGCATATGCCCTTAAATCAATGGGTCTTTGTTCAGGTATCCTGAGTGCCATCGAGACCTGTTTGATTTAATATAATGGCCATATGTGCACATTAGACGATCAATTGGTCATCAATTGTTGGGTTAATTTGCAGTAAATACGCACTAATCCCCCACGTCGAGGGTGGATTCGGTCTTGACGACGTGGCGCACTAACTAATTTGATACGTTGTCTATTTACATTTTATTATAATAATTATCTATTAATAGAATGCGTATTTAGATACGGATCTACATTATGTTATTGTGAGTTCAAATCTCAGTAAACCTCATTTAATTTTCCTTCTTAAATCAACTTGTGGAAAGAACGCCAAAAAATTTCGAATTGGGATAAAATTCTGCCATCAAATTGAAGCAACTTTCAAACGTGGAATAAACCTAAGCCCAGCTGTGGGTCATTTACAAATTTGACTTTATTAGAAACAAAGATTAACAAAATGTATTGATATTGATTTCAATAAATATTTATGTAGAATATATTGATAATCTTTTCATTCCGAAATTTACCATCTACCGTACTTGAACAGTTACGTATCTAAACACAAATCGCAATACCCTTGACTAATTAAAGTAATTTGTCGAAAAACAATTCCAATTTCAATAAGGAAACTTTTCATTCAACATCTTGACTAACGGCAGCAAAATTTTTAACCTTCAACCATTTTTCTTCAGGCGGTACTAATTGATTACCAGTAATTCGAAGTACAAATTGCTGGGCCATATCTCAAGGCGACAACGGCCTATCAATATGGTTGCTATACCACGCCAATAGCCGCCGGCGTAAATTGAGATGCTCAATTTACGAGCAATGCGCTTCAAGATGTTGTCTGTCACTGTGGATTGAGTGTTACACGAACTTAAACCATTAATTGGTACTTGGGACGTATCAGCGTGGCGCAGGCGGAATCCAGCCTTTGGCTGTAATATATATTGTTATTGTTAACTTGGATTTTAATTATAAATAACATTCCCTTGTATGTATATACCTCCTAGATATTATATATTTCATTATAAGTTCAAGAGGGGGTAATCAAAAACAGACTTTGACATTGTCAATGAAGAAAAACGAACGTTTTCAGTGTTTAAGTTGGTATAGGAAGTTTGCAAGTAATAATTAATAGTAAGCAATTGTAGTAAAATAAAAGTGGGTAGTTTTAAAGAAGTAGTAACGTGAATAGTGTTATATTATAAATAAATATATAGCATCGCATGTAATATAAAAATCTAAGGCTTGTTCATCCTTAGTTCTTGTTCGATTGGAATATTAATTATAAAAAATATCTAAACCAAAATCAATTGAAAATATTTGAGTTACTTTTATTTAATTAATTTAAATTTTCAACGCGATCATAATTATGTTGAATCAATCACTATTTTGTTAAATCAAGTGAAACTATGATTGAAGCTTCAAACCCAGGTAAGAACGATATTTTCATGTGTTTAATTTGTGTTTTATTCATATGTGCTCTATGCGGTGAATGAAAATGTGCCTCAAATTCCACCAACCAGTACCAGAACAGTGTGTTGGCCATATTTGCAGCCTAATTTAATAATCAGTTAATTGACTTAACTTTTTCATTTGTCTTCAGTAGTAAAAAGAGCTGAAGCGCCAAAATGGTATTATTGAGAAATGAGATTTAAAGATTTTATTTTTAATCTCTTTTCAAAACATAACGACTGTGGCACTTTATTGTTTTTTTTTCCTTTGGTAATGACGATATGTTTCTTTTTGTCTAAATTAGCAAAGTCATAAAACTATAATCTCCTACAAAATCGAAAAGTTTGAAGAAGCCTCTTTATTAACACAAGAATTAATAAATCAAATGCTTATATATATACAAATATAAACTAAAACTAGTTTCTATACAAATCATGACCGCGTGGAATGGTAGCAGATTTTCCCAAAATCGCAAAAAACGTTTGAAAAATGAATTTTTCCATGTATTTCTAGGAAAATAATATTAGACCGTCTCGTATAATTTTTAATTTGTCAGTCAATTCTGAGTGGTAACGACGCTACCACATCACCCGCAGTGCCATACCGCAGTTCAAATCAAATAATTCTGTACATTACCATTGATTAAATTAACATTAATTATTATTAAATATTATTATGTACGGATGTTAAATAAAATATTATATTGAAGTAAAACAATCGCCAAAAGTATTAATTATTTTTCTTTTTGTGTGAAATTGAGATTAAATTAATCCTTTATATGATAATATCATTGGAGATGTTAATAATGATTATCAATGACAGCCTTGTAATTTTCATATTAACTTAATCAAAGTGTGTTATCCTGAAGTCACTTCGCATCTCACTTGTAGTACATTGAACAGCTATTAACGGTGATAAGTTATTTTAATGTATATGCTTTATTATGCTTTTATAATCATCACTATAGCTTATTTTTCCTGTCATTCATTATCGTGTCCATCACGAGAGCTTGGAGCTGGCAGCTTGTTTTTAAAACCTGGCATCAGTGATATTTGAAATTACATCAGAGCTTACATATGAGCTGAAAAGGCCCAATAGTTAGAACGCGTGCATCTTAACCGATGATTGCGGATTCAAACCCAGGCAAGCACCACTATATATTTGTGCTTAATTTGTGTTTATAATTCATCTCGCGCTTGGCGGTGAAGGAAAACATCGTGAGGAAACCTGCATGTGTCTAATTTCATCGAAATTCTGCCACATGTGCATTCCACCAACCCGCATTGGAACAGCGTGGTGGAATATGTTCCCAACCCTCTCCTTAATGGAGAGGAGGCCTTATACCAGCAGTGGGAAATTTACAGGCTGTTACATTACTTTACTTTACAGAGCTTATATGTGACAGAATATATGTATGTATAAAAATTTGCATTGCTGAAATAGTCATAAATATAATAAGAAAGACACTCAGCTATATTAACGTAAGACGTTTTCAAGAAAAAACATCACTTTTAAATGTCCAATAAAATCCAAATAAAACCCAACCATCTATTGTATTAACAGTTTTGAAGACGTATCATTAAAATATAAATAATTCCGCCCGACTTCAGACTATCTTCCTTCACAAAATACCTGAAAGCTTTTAACGCCCGAGCCTTATATCACAGACTCCCTGTCTTTCGATTCCGGGCCCATAACATAAACATGACGGTACACTATTAAAAGTTGGACTCGTTTTGTAAGTCGAAATATTATTCGACTACCTTCTATCTCGTCCGTATCGGAGTCAGGGCTGCCAACTATACACAATTTGCATTTTTATTTTATTTTATTACAACGGATTCGGTATGTTCCGTTTTTAAACTTTGCGAATTCTGTTTACGATATCGTTATCCGTATGAGGTTATCTACTGCTGTTTTCGGTTATTCGAGATTTAAATTCGTATTTGTTACACTAATACGTTCTACTTTAAGATTTTATTCGGTTCAAAATGTACTTAGATTTTATATGAGTTCGGTTTGTGCGAGACGTTCGAAAGGTTCGTCGTGTTACGGTTTATTTTTTATTTTATTTCATAGATTTTTTTTTATTTCAACACATTTTTTGTCGTAGGTGAATCTTTTGTCTAACATCATGTAGTTCCTAATCTAGACAAATATCATTACTCGTTGTTGCTAAATTATTACCTTTTTAATAGAGAACATTATACCACGAATACTTATAATGATGTACTTCTTATAATGATGCAAATCCATTAGAAAAAAAAAACATAAATGAAGGATCATACTAGATCAAATTAACATTAATAAATGATTAGCATTGTATTAGACATGATAATTGTTATTATTAAATTCGTGACAGCCCTGGTTCAGGGATACAGTCCGGTGGAGTCCGGCGCTGTCTCATAAACATGGCCCTGTATCAGCGCGTAATCTGCCGGATTTGTCGATCAGGCCGGCTATCCACTGGCCAGATTTGTACGGGGCTTTGCCGCCGATGGGACACATACGTTTTGCTTTTCTTGCCGGCTATTTATTGGTCTGTGCGGCCAGGTGCGCTGAATTTGTTTATGTTCAATGATTGAGGATTACATCGGTGAATCGATTGATCGTAGCTTACGTTGAGTTGGTATCTGCGTTCAAACGTATTACAAGTTTAAGGCAACGCGCACGGTAGTGTATGCAGTCGAGTTTATTTAGAAGTAACGTTGGATTGGTATAACGTATGATATACGAATTCATTTTTAAAAATAAATAACTTTTCGTATTGTTTATTTGACTAAAACAAAAGAATTCAATAAACCTTATAATGTTTACTATTTTATATATTTATTTTTATTAAGTTAGATACAAAAATTGATTATTTACTTGCATTAAGGCTGGTATAAAAAAAAAAACAATATTTTTTAGTCTTGTAGACTAAACACTAAGGTAAAGTAAGTAAACACTAATATAATAAACGTAACGATTTAATAAAATGATGACGTTTTAATAAAATATTTAAACATATATTACCTAAGCAAAAACATAAATGATTATACAAACTACACGCTATGGAAAATTGAAATTTATTTCAATACGTTTCACTAACAAACGACCTTTACCCTGATTAACCTAAAAATTGTACGTTAGTATATTTCTATTTTAGTCAGTCACAAACATGTTATAATTCGCAGCAAGTAGCTTTCAGTCTGTAAATATCCCACAGCTGGGATACGGCTTCCCTTCCCTTTAAAAAAAAAAGCTTCGGAGCTTATTGGATTTCATTGCAATTAGACAAATACCGATATGAATTAAAACCAATTTAAGCACGTGAATTTTCACTTTTGGTTTGAACCTGCAATCATCGGTTAAGATACACGAGTTCTATCCTCTAAGCCATTTCGGTTTTTATATAATTCGCAAGCATTATTATAATTTAGCAAAACATATAAAATTAGAATACATATTGCTGAAATAGGTCTTTTATAACGTAAATGTACCCTACTTACCCCACAAAGAACATTCAATTCGCCCTTACATATCTAAATGTAAATGGCCAATCAAGACTACCTGTGCCTGTGAAATGGCTGGTACCCAAACTATATGTCCCGGGCCGGACATATATAAGGTATTTTATTTATTTCAAGATACACAAAGTCTTATCGGTGGATATATAGTTTCTGCGTGTACAGACTAGGTTGCTCTTCATTTGTTTTTATCATTACATATTACGACGAATTGAAATACGATTATTTTAATGAATAGATACAACTAACTATAATATTATTTCCAGTGCCAAGCAAATGCTTTTTTATTTAATTATTTTGTAATAATTTAATTTTGTAATAAAACTTAAGACTGGTTACTTATACCGATAAGTACTCCAGACCCTTGAAAAGTAGTCCAAATGGTGTAATAGATATCGCTCATAATTCCAGTACCAGTCTTCCGTTGTGGGCTAAATAATTAACAAATTCTTAATCATTTTTATGGACATCTGATATATAAAAATGTACCTCCATTTTTCACAACACAATTGTGGGCGCGGTATAACGTATTTATTACAATAATAATTCAATCATATTATTTTATCATATTTATAAAGTATTTTGCAATTACTCGAAATATAAATAATATTATTAAATATAAGTGTTCTAGTATGAACGGAACGCAGCTGACATGTGCCTAGTTAAGTTTACTCCTCATAACACCTCCGTTTGATGACGGTTGTTTTAAATACCTGCGGTAATGGGAGCCTATTTAGCTGATACGACAATGACGTTTGTACGTTTCCCAGATCACGTGACGTTAGCGAATAAATCGAGCTGTTTACTGCGACCGTTTGAACCATTGACACAATTCTCGAACATGTAGATATAAAAAACTAATTAAATTAATTTAAATTATTGTAAGAAATTGGTGTGATAACTATTATCATAATGCCATTTATCTGCGATACGTCGTTTTTAACTTAAGAGTTCGGTTTTACTTTCTGAGTTTGATATAACTTAAAATAAGTTAATCAGTGTATCAAAAGCCTAAGGTCTATAATGCTTTTCCAATACAAAATCTTATACATTCTTAGTTTTCAAGAATAATTTTATATCATCAAACAAACGAAATAAGATAAGCTAAAATAGACCTTATTTCAAGGCAAAATTATTTGAATTAAAATTACAAGAATTAATTTATAAAACAGATGACCATAATACTCGTATACTATATATGTTTATAAATAGTGTCTAAAAGTTTGTAACTCTGTCGCAAAATAAAAATAGAGGAATCCACGTCAGTAAAAAAAGGTTTAAATTACAAATATTCCATTAAATTATGAAATGAATTATTTAATAAGGTAATAATAACACAGAAAAACCTTCAATCATAAATAATCTGTGGAACCCGAGACTGTTTTTCGTCGTAACGGCTTGTAATGGCTGTCATTTCGTGTCATCTTGCAGTTAACTGTTAACGAGATTATCAAAATACTGAAGATAAGTTTTAGAGCGTTTTCATATTATCCGATCCGATGTCGGTGTCGGATGGCGATAGCTGACAGCCGATACCCGACATCATATGCTATTTTCACATATTTAAGACAAAATCAATCCGATTCGGTCATTATAGCAGACTGTATAATAGAAATTTTTATTACTGTATTTTTTATGGTACAGGTTGGCGGACGAGCATATAGGCCACCTCATGGTAAGAGCATCACCCATAGACAATGAAGCTGTAAGAAATATTAATTATTCCTTACATCGTCAATGTGCCATCAACCTTGGGAACTAAGTTGCTATGTCCCTTGTGCCTGTAGTTACACTGGCTCACTCGCCCTTCAAACCGGAACAGAAAAATACAGAGTACTGTTATTTCGCGGTAGAATAACTGATGAGTGGGTTGTACCTACCCAGACGGGCAGGTGCACAAAATCCTAACACCAAGTAAATCTGTAAAGTATCTGTATCTGTATCTGTTTTATTTGAGAATCAAAAAGTTATATTTACAATGGAAATCCAATTGTGAATGCTAGGGCTCTGCGCACACATAGATAATTTAAATACACGTATAGCACACTTAAACAATATCGGCTGACAGTTCACGAGCTTCTGATTGTGCTGCGGACATATCGGTGTCGGCTCTGATAATCCATATCGGATCGGACAATATGAGAGACGGTTACATATTGCATACAGTTTACTTCTTCCGATATCGTACAGCGCGATAACGACACCGGATCGCATAAGGTGAAAACACTCGTATTCTGTAGGAATTCACTTAGTACCTCATAGACTAACAGTGATACGCTATACGTATATCTAGAAGACAAAATTAAATAGCAAAAACAATTGACACTATTTTTTGTATTTTCACATTAAACGTATATATATTATGTTTAGTGATCTCATATTCAATTGTTTATATTATATATATTATTATATATTATTATATATATTATTGTATATATTATATATGAGACAAGCAAAAAAAAAACCCCTGAGTTTCTTTCGCCGGTTCTTCTCAGGTCAGGGTATTTTCTTTTCCGAACCGGTTTTAATGTTTCAATTGACGATCAATAAAAAAGTGTAATGCTTCTATACTGAATAAAGTTATTTGAGTTTGAGTTTGAGTTTTTAGCAACAAGAACGTTCAATGTTGTTGAAAAAATTGCGATCTAAAACTTAGGTTCTTAAATGTCTGTTATTCAAACAGGCTTTGATCACATCAAAACCTTCCGTACATATTCAATTAAATTTGTCTTAGAAGATATACGTCGTGAAATGCTACATAACTTTTCAATCGCTCATAAAAAAATACGAAAATATAATGTTCGTCTAAAGTACAAAGAGGCCGTAACATAACAAAAAAAAACACACACTAAGAGTAAAAGAGACAACATGATCTCTAATAGTTAAAATTCGTCTTTCATCAGCAAAAGATCTCATCTAGGCCTAAAACGGTAAATAATATTTTAAATTAATGCTAATGGCCTCGGTTAGCCTAAATGCTGGGCGGTGGCATAACTCAGAGCAAGTGACTCTTCCCTTGTAAATATATGAATATCTACCTACATTATCCGTTATTTATTGTGATTACGGCGAAATAAACGGACGATGGATACCTACGTCTTACAGCTAATGGCTGTTGCTCATTATAAGTATAATTTTCATTAATCTATACTCATATTATAAAGCGGAAAACTTTTCTCGTTTGCTTGTAATGAATAGGCTCAAAAACTACTTGATCGATTTAAAAAAATCTTTAACCATACGCAAGCTACATTATCCACGATTTATTTATTATTATTAATTGCTAGAAAAGATAAGGAATCCTTACTTCAACTTAAGTAACGTAAACCAAGGTCGGGCCGCTAGTTATGCGTAAAGTAACAACAATACTATGTTTCTATGTTTATCTATACTGATACTATAAATGCGAAAGTAGCTTTGTGTATGTGATTGTGAGCTGTTCGTTCTAAGCTAAAATACTGAATACATTTTGATGACATTTTGGTATGAAGAAAGATTTTTGTGCCTAACCTGAGGATCTAACCCTAAAACGTATGCGAAGATAAGCAAGCAAAAACCGCTATCAATAAATTCTGCTAAAAAGGAGACGCGGTAACAGATTATTGGTGACAATATACATACATATATACATATTGAAAAGAAATTGTAAGAAAATTGGAGGAAATTTCAATACTTAACACATCAAATAGGAACATTGATAAAATAAAGAAATCAATACAATTTGAACCCCATTAAAATAATTATAATAATTATGATAATTATTAAAGAATGTTAAATATAATTGAGTCAAAAAGATGTTATAATTTTAAATTAACATGGTTATTTTTATTATTAAAGTTATTAATTTCGACGAATGTCTTGTTCGTGAACAAGACATTCGTAGACAATGTCGAAATATCGAGCTCCACCGAACAAAAATAAAAAACATCATTATTGTTATTTTTCAGAAGTTTAGCAATTTAGAAAATATTCGTTTGTTTTATTTTTTGGTAATATAAGTATTTTTAAGTTTTTGATTTCGAGACTATATTCGCCCAAAAGTTGACTGACTAAAACTGAAAGGATTTAAGTTCGCGTTTTATACCAAATAATTGTTTACACATTTATATTAAATAAACATTTTTTTTTATTTAATAAATGTCTTTAAATAATTTAAGTAATCTACTTTAAAAAAGGGCTTATCAAGGAATCACGTCTCGAAACGTTACAGACCCACGATCCCCGAACTTGAGTTATTTGCTCAAGTTATCGGCCCCCCGTTTATCACAGAAACGTCACATTTAATAATAAATGATAATTGCGTTCCAGCTTACAAAGCCGATCGGCCGATTCACGTAACTAACTTTAGTTTAACTTTGAATTTAGAACTGTATCTTATGTTGTTCTCGTTCTGAGACCATGGAATGCATGAAGTTGACGTGTCCGTTATTATTATTTAAATTTAGAATTATAACATTCCAAACTTAAATAATTTAAATAATTATTTTCGGCATAGTTCTCTAGTTTATACTTTAAAAAAAATTATAAATGTAATAAGCTTTTAGTGTATTCATTAAAAGAAGGAATAAAGACAAACAAATAATTAGCACTGCACCAGGTAAGCTGATCATTGCAGTTATACGTATACTATTTAAAAGGCTATATCACAAAAAAATTCAAAGTAACAATGTAATAAGCGTCTTGTAACATATAAGTAAACGTTACAGAAGGCTTACCTTTTTAATTCTGCCATATGCGGAAATATTTCGCAAGTAATATACAATAAAAATTAAACCATACTTAAATATACTTTGTATATACATATAATAAATATGTCCCATGTACGCTAATGTACAGTTATTGATATAAACTCCATAAAATATAGTTACCAATTTTAAGACACTTATGACTAAATGTTATAGAACAATCCTCTCCATGCTATCTTAGTCCAAACCAACAGCATTCTTAATCACTTAGCATTGGTAAACGCTCGACAAGGTAAACAATATGAAGACACTAAACTTGAACTATAATTCACGGTCGCGCTTAAACTTGCGCAAATATTAACTGCATTGTTAAACAACGACCAATTTTAACTATGACACACGGCGGTCTTATTGAAATCCTCTGGAATGGCTTTAACTCAATGAGGTATGTATTCACTATACAACTACTTACGAGCGAATGGGCTGTCTTATAATAGGTATATACAGAAGAGATATACTATACTGCATAAACGTAGTATTTATCCGATAACATACTTTGTCTACAGCTCTCTAATCAGCCAAAGGAACAGTGTAATAAAAAACAATTTTTTCAGGGCTTTATTTTTTTATCTTACTACACGTATAGCTTGAGTCTTGGTCGCATCATTTTTTTTAATTTTTGTTGGTCTGTCAATATGTCTGTCTGTTTCGGCTAATCTCTGAAATGGCTGGACCGATTTTGACGGGACTTTCACTGGTGGATACTTGATATATTAGGGAGTAACTTAGGCTACAATATATTTTTTTTGTAAAAGTCAAACGCGTACACGGTCGCGGGCACAGCTAGTTTATAATAAATTCAAATTCGCAATTGATAGACAACACAAACACAATAGTTTAAATGCAAAGTTCCGAGGAGGTACCATTAGAGGTTGAAAAAAAACTAGTGTATGGTACCAAAACAGATGCAGAAAACTTACCACCTAAATATACATTCTGTAAATTTTATGATATAGATAAAAAGAGACAGCGAGAAAGCATTCTATATATATAGTTATACTATTTTTACAATACAATATAAAACACACTACAATACAAAAAAGAAACAATAGATACGAAATCTGCCCTTATTACTAAACCACCACCAGACTAACTTAGGATTGAGGAATATAGAAAGCAAAACAAAAAATGCAAACAAAAACCTACTAAAGTCTTCCCAGTAACAAGCACTGCTTCCCTTAAAACCGTCACAACATATTGGTTTTTGACGAAATTGACAATTCAAAATTTCTTCTCAAAACCAGCTCGATCTTAATATTCTTAATTTTCCTCTTTTCCTGTATTTTTCCCGGGTTTCGAGCATAATCCGCCATGAACATTACAGCTTCCCAGACATGCATCTTCCAGAATTTCTCCCCGGAGTATTTGAGCACTTGAAAATTACTTTAATTTGTATTTGCAATTCATCTTATGTTTTACACTGAAAGAAAACAAACATAGTAAAGACATATAAGACCGCTATAATTATCTGATACATTCACAAATATAATTTATTTATATCAGTTCAGTGTATAGTTCAATTTGAAATCCAATTTGAAAATCGTCATTTCTAAAATAAATCCAATAAAATCCGTGTTTGTAACATTCGTTTATCAATATATTTTATTTATTAAGTTCTTCGTTTGTTAGTTTTGGATACTTATGAATATATTCGGTTCAACAAATCATTTTATATAATACTAACGACTCGTCCTGGCTTCACATGCAAAACATATCAGTGTTTCTTTAGTATACTGTCCATGTGTTAGATACAAAATCCTTTCTGTCAAACCACTCTACCTAACTAAAAAACCGCATCAAAATCCGTTGGGTAAGTTTAAAAGTCTAAGCATACATAGGGACAGTCAGCGGTAAGCGACTTTGTTTTATACTATGTAGTGAATTTGATTATTTCAGATTCATTATATCTGTATGGAAAACTAATTAAACTTGACAAGATTAGCACACGGCTATTTAATCAAGTCCACCTTAGGATAGATCATTGTTTGCGTTACAATCGTATTTTGTCAATCTTGATAGCGACCCTGTTTGCAAACAAGGTGTATCGAAGTTTGCACATCCACTCAAATTTGTTCCTTAACTCGAACGGTTAATGGGATGTAAGGAAGGTGATTTGAGACAAGATGTTGGAAGTTCTGATAAGGTATTTTGTTTAACTTGTGATTCATTTGCTACGTACTCTTGAGTTTGTTCGCTTAACGATTTATTATTAACATTGATTACCTAACAAGGACATTTAGAAAGATGCAAAACTCCGATAGGTTTAAACGGGACTAATTTTTTTTTTTAGAATTATTCGATTATTCAGACAAATTTGAAAGATAGTGGTGATCGAGGCCCTAACTTTGATACTCTCTGTAAATCCTTGTAGTCGTGTTACATTTACCATCTCGTCGGATTATAAAAATGAGGAATTGCCCTTGGTTTTGCCTCACTTGTCCCGCCTAACCGAGATATTTTAAAGCATCAATGATAGCATTTTGTGGAGACTGCCACTGTTACCATTCCGGGTGGTAGGGTGTAAAGAAACAATATTAGGTTATAAAATTTTTAATGCACAGTAACATAGTATTATAAACAACCAATTACTTAATTTACTTGTTACTTATGTTACTTCTTATAATGACTATTAAATAAAAATTATGCCAGCTAGACTCAGCGTGGGTCACTTGGGATAAAAGGCAAGCTTGAAAATTCAATGTTACTAATCTAAAATTTAAGGTTGAAAATTAGGCGACACTGACGAATAAATTAATTGATGTGGTTTGAACGAATACACCGTTCGCCAGACCGGTGTAAACGAAATTTATAATATAATTGAAAGGGGGTACATCACCAAAGTTTCCAGCTACACGTGGATGGATACCGACAACGGCTTAGGGAACAGGCCTGCCGTCCTTGGAGTTGCACCAGCCGCTATCTGGGCACACTCAACCAGGAACCTGGAGCCGTTCACTCTTAATATTTCCATTCAAGAAGTCCACGTGGTGGGTAAATCCGATTAAAAAAAAAAACCTCCTTCTGGAGGTTCAAAGTCCTGCTTACACAAATTGACGATCTCAACTCCGGAGAACCATTTCAAAAGGTCACTGGAAACCACAATTTACACATGACTACGACTTTTCGAATTGTAAACCAATGCATTTTATCAAAAACAAGAATTAAAGACTTACAATTTCTTACGAGTCGGTAAACATGATATAAAGTTCTGTCAAACTTCAAAACTTCATTGTTAATATAAATTCTGAAAAGATAACTGCTATTAAAGCACTGAATACTAAACAACCACAAATTAAGAAACTCAATTATTAAGATAACTCACCGATATATTCAGTATATCGAATTAAAAGTTTGGATTCGGTGTGAAGCCGATAGTTCCAAAATTCAAAAAGAACGAAATCGAAAGTTCACGAACCTTTGAAAGGTTAGCGAGTGTGACCAGTATCACTACCAAAATACCCTTAATGAAAAAGGAATTATATCCATAATTAAATCAGGGAAATAATTTTGGAATAATTATTAAAATTAAGAAAAGTCAAAAATGAGGCAAAGTAAATTTATCATAACTAGACTCCGACACCTACATCGAAGAACTAACCTTTAAACTGGAAGACAGCTATTAAATTAATCTGAAACGATTTGAAATGACCTCTAATCAAATTCAGCAAACGAATTAGATGATTAAAATCTTATTTTAATAATTGTTTTAATGCACCTTTAAAATAAATGTAATTTATTTTATTAATTAAAATTTTAGAAAATGCCAAGATGAAGCGTTATACTAGCAACAGGCACGGAATTTAGCGAATTGACACTTTTTTGACGTTTTATATAATTATAAAAAAAAAGTTAAAATTATGAAAATAATTTTTAATGTAACAACCCATCATCAGTCAATTAGTTTATCATAATTGTCGGATAATTCAAACATATGTTTGCATATATAAACAGCATCTTCGATAATGTAATTAGTGGTGGTTAAACTTTGAAATCAAGGTTTTATAATCGTCTGGTAATTAAATAAGTATTCCATGTACTCGTATGGACATTGAATCTAGCAATTAGTATTAGTATATCCTTTATAATAATGGACTGATCTATATTTCTTTTCCTATATTTATCGTAATTTATCAAAATCGAGAAGTTCACAGAAAAGACACACAAACACATCAGAGATATATTCACAAGCAAAACTTAATAATCAATATTAAAAAAAAAGTAAGTAAAGTAACAGCCTGTAAATTTTCCACTGCTAGGCTAAGGCCTCCTCTCCTTTTGAGGGAAAGGTTTGGAACATATTCCACCACGCTGTTCCAATGCTACTTGGTGGAATGAAATGTGAATGTTTGAACCAGAAGTCATCGGTTAAGATGCACGCGTTCTTACCACTGGGCAATCTCAGCTTCTTAAGAAATATCCAATATTAATATATCAATATTAAATACTTGTTTACTATACATCCCCACAATCTTACAAAATCATTTCGTCATGTTAGGCAATATCTTTGATAGTTTATATTTTCATTTAAAATTGCCACATCATATTTTCTAAGCTCCAATCCAATAAGCGTGTCAGCCATGCCTCTGTATCAGTGATCTCTTTGTTTGACTCATATCTCGGATTAACTGTTCCCGATACCTGATAAAGTAACATTAAACATTGAACTATAATTCAAATGATATGGTACTGTAATGAAAAATGGTAAAAAATAAAATAATAGGTTAAATTGAGAGGAGACCATAAAGTCTCCTCTCCATTTGAAAAGCCTGTAAATTTCCCACTGCAGGGTTATGTTTGTAAAAAAATATATAAATTGTAGCTTTTGTGTAATTCTGATGTATAACCTCACCTATATTACTGTAAAATTACATCCAAATTCGATTAAGAGTTTTTCTCGAAAGTATAACAAACATACACATATCCATTCTCAGAAAGTTTCGCATTTATAATATTAATAGAATGGTATTTTATTAAAACATTAATTAATCTATTTATAAAAATGGCTGTAATGCCTCGTCTATACAAAGAAGCGTTATCATTATTATTTATATTCATCAGGTGTTGATATTACTTCACACGATTTGCGTAAAAAGAAAAACTACACAATAAAATATGTCATTTAAATCTATTAAATTGCAGCGTATTCTACTTTTTAAAATGACAAGCAATCTTGCCCAGCCGTGCGTAATTTACCTACAACTTTTTTTAACTCAAAATACACATAATTTTTGTTTGTTCGGTCTAAAAAAACTGCAATAGTATTTGTTTTTAAGATAGGTGTCCCTTCATGTCACTTTACATCCTCGTATTGGCATTTTGGGCCTTTTATTACGAGATCCTGATGCCATACAGATGCTATCTGCATCTTGTATTGAGGTGGATAAATGAGTTTTCCCTTGTTCTCTAAACTTTTACCATCTGATACAGCCATTGTCTCTTAACACCTTTATCGCTATTTGGATTTAAGTAACTAATATTTATTTAATCTAGTTGTAAGTACTTACTAGGGACCTAATTATTTGAAGGAGACATTGTATTTTTTTATGTTTGGAACATGGCAAAGGGTTTCGTTTTTACTGCCCAATTTTTTTTTCTTTTTCCTTACCTTAATTCGATTATATTGCGAATAGAACTTTCATTATGCGAAGTACGACGTATATATATAATTATTACCTACTTATTCTTATGTGTATTCTCATAAGTTGCTACGTTAATTTAATGTAATCAAATCATTAATATTGATCATAAGACTTATTTAGGTCAGTTATTGTGCCGTAATGTTTTATTAGATTCCTTTTAAACACGTCAAATGACTTTCGCTGTTGTATTGAGAAAGCTATTATTTAAAAGAAGTTAATTAGTACAATCTGATAATGGCGATGATGACTAAGACTATGTATTGTATTTATAATCATATAAAATATCAAAAAAATAATGTTCTTGTTTACTTATTATACTATTAAATAATTAAGAAATTATTTTTTTTTAGTTTTAAAATTTTTAGTACTCATTTTATTACTAATTTTGTAACAAGTGTTTATTTATAAACAAAT